>NC_135957.1:5630778-5780778 GCF_053455715.1 Rhinoraja longicauda
GAGGAGACATAGTCTCATGTAGTAGTAAATGCAGCAGAGACGGACAACTTGGGTAGCGGTTGACATCCTTGAAAGAGTCAGGGTTGGAGGAGGTGTGGGCAAGTCAATTTCTAGTGACTCATGGCTTAGTCTGGAATTTAGAAGGATGAGAGGGGATCTTATTGAAACATATAAGATTATTGGGCACGCTAGAGGCAGGAAACATGTACCCGATGTTGGGCGGAGTCCCGAACCAGGGGCCACAGTTTAAGAAAAAGGGGTAGGCCATTTAGAACGGAGATGAGGAAAAACCTTTTCACTCAGAGTTGTGAGCTTTGGATTTCTCTGCCTCAGAAGTCAGTGAAGGCCAATTCTCTGGATGCTTTCAAGAGAGAGTTAGATAGAGCTCTTAATGATAGCGGAGTCAAGGGATATGGGGAGAAGGCAGGAACGGCATACTGATTGTGGATAATCAGCCATGATCACGGTGATTGGCGGTGCTGGCACGAAGAGCCGAATGGTCGATTCGTGCACCTGTTGTCTATTGTCTCTGGCCGATAGTCACAATCACTTCCTAACTGGCCCTCTGAACCCACATCACTGGTCTCATCCTTCCACTGATGTCCCCCATTTCCCATCCATCTCTCCTTCCTCCTTGCTGCAACTCAAAGCAACCTTCTGTATCTCCCTTTCCCAATTCCCAATAAGGGTCCTTGACCTGAAACATTTACTAGTTTTCACTTTCAACAGATGCTCCTGATCTGCCTGATGTTCCCAGTATTTTCTACAGAATACAGAATACAGAGCCTTTATTTGTCATTCGGTACCGAGGTACCGAACAAAATTACGTTACCAGCAGTCACACAAAAAAAGAAACACAAGACACATAACCCCAACACAAACACCCATCACAGTGACTCCAAACACCCCCTCACTGTGATGGAGGCAACAAAACTTCCGCTCTCTTCCCCACGCCCAAGTCCCCGCGGCCGAGCCACACTGGGCGCTGAAACATCCCACGGCCGAGCCGGGCGATGGAAGGCCCCGCGGCCGTACCGTGCGCAGCTAAGTCCCGCGGCCGAGCCGCGCCGGGCGATGGAAGGCCCCGTAGCCGAGCCGCACCAGTGATGTAAAGTCCCGCGACCGAGCCGCACCGGGCGATATTAGGTCCCGTGGCCGAGCTGCGCCGGGCGATGGAAGGTCCCGCGACCGAGCCGCGCGGGGCGATGTTAGGTCCCGCGACCGAGCCGCGCCGGGCGATGGAAGGTCCCGCGACCGAGCCGCACCCGGCGCCGAACCGTCCCGCGGCCGTACCGGGCGATGGAAGGCCCCTCGGCCGAGCCGCACCGGGCACTGTTAAGTCCAGCGGCCGAGCCGCACCGGGCGATGGAAGGCCCCACGTTTTTTTTCCAGCACAAACTGAGATACGACTCGGAAATGGTCGCATCTCCGTTGACGAAGAGATTTTTAAAGGTTTCCCCCACCACCCCCCACCACCCCCCCACCACCCACCACATATACACAGCAAAAGATAGACTATTTCATACATCTAACAAATAGACAAGAAAAGAAGAAAGACAAACAGACTGTTTTATTTCAGATTTCCATCATCTGCATTGTTCACTTTCATCCATGAGATAAGGGAAGCCAGAATACCTCAACGGGAGTGGGATTATTAAATATCATCGGTCTTTCCTGCTCAACTTCCTGATACAATTGTTCAGATATCCATGTAATCAGCACACAGAGAGTTAATGTCACCAAGTCCATTACAGGGATGGAATCCGGCATCATTTCCATAATGTGTCAGCTGCCATTTCATTGGCATTGTACGCCCTGCCAGGAGAACACTGGATTAAAAACATGTTCACAAAGGTGGTAAATTTGTTTAACCTGGATTAGAGTGGTGTCATCTGTCTGGAAATTAGTCTCAATGTTCTGGCAGGTGTTTGTTACATGTATTTTCCAATATTAAAATCCCAAATGGCCTCAATAACAGTGCAATGCAAAACTTGAGATAGATTCAGAAAAGAAAATTCAGGAAAGCTGCAAATGCTAATGAAAACTGATATTGACCAGAGATCTTTACCCATGTTAATTTCAAGGTCTTCTTTTTCCTGATTAACCACCTAAACTGAGTGAAGGGACTTCTGAGGTTGTTGCATTGAGTGTGGTGGACATGGTTGGTGGTTTTTGTTTGATGAGGTGGGATGGGATTTTTCCAACACCCAGGACCGTTCGCTGTGTCCCCACCTGTAACAAAACCAGAGAATGCTGGAAATTACCCAGTGTGTCTGGCAGTGACTGTGTAGGGAAACAGATTTAACATTTGAGGTCACTAAAATTTGCCAATACTCCACCTATAACCGTGAACAAAGCGGTGAACACTCTGCTAATACATTAATAACTCAGAATTATTCTTTCTCCGCAGATACAATCGTTCCCATCTCTGCTCCTTGGGTAACCATTAAAATTCACTAAAAATCGCATATGGTGTATATATGACATAAAGAACAGAGATGCTGGAAGCACTCAGCTGGTCTGGCAGCATCTTTTAGTTTAATTTAGTTTAGAGATACAGCGCAAACAGGCACTTTTATTTCATGCTTTAATTTTGTTTTAAATTATTTAATTTTATTTTTATTTAGTGCTTTAATTTCGTGATTTTGTGAATAGCAAGCCGCAGGAAGGTAAAATAAAATATTTTGAAATCTTACTGGACACTGGCAACTGGTCCCGAATTTCTCCCCCTTGACATTTCGGTCACTTGCCATGACCTATTTCCAGTGAGTTGTTCAAGCGTTGCGCTCCCCCTTGTTGTGTCTCTTATGTTGCCTGAAGGATCTTCCCTGAACACACTGAACAAATTCTACCCCATCTATGCCCTCATCCCTAAGGCAGTCCTTATTTATATTGTCCCTGTAGTTACTCCAATACTTCACCACCCCATCTATCTCTGATGGCCACAGGTGTAAACTTCAGGCGCCTTCACCACCTCGACAGCTTCCATTTCCCTGGTTCTGACAGGTTCACCTTCATCATGGATGTACAATCCACTCCCAACAGAGGGCAGCAGGCACACACTCAGGGAGGCGGTGATTGCTGTCACCTTGGAGGTCATTGATCTGAGAGGAGAGTGATGATAGGTGGATGCAGAGAAGGATTGAGGGAAAGAGAAACAATTCACACCATCAAACAACGTACTGGAGGAACTCAGCGGGTCAAACAGCATCTGCGAAGGGAAAGGTGTTGTTGGTGTTTGTGTCTAAACCCTGCATCAGGACTGAATTCCGAGTCTCCCAGTGGACAGCAGACTCTGCTTCTCACTGTCTGAGCTCACAGCCCAGAGGGAGCGATGATACCAGCTCCCTTTCAACCACAGCGATCCGGAAAGTGGTCTTTTGTTCACTTAATGGGACAATGATTCAGTGTTTATTCTGAATTCTTCACAGGAAATTTGAACAGAAAACTGAAGATTATGAGCGACTCGCCAATGAATTCAAAAAGGACTTGGAGAAAGACCACCGTTCCTTTCACAGCCATTATGTCTACATCAGATTGTACAACACACAGGGACTTGTGCAAATGGCATTTGCAAAAAAGTGAAACATAATCTCTCTCTCAGAGGTTCTGTTACTTTACAGACTCCAAACATGAGATGTGTTAAACTTTAAGCTTCACTTTAACAAGGGTCTCCCACCTACTATAACAACAACATATATTTTTGTGGCATCTTAATGGAGCAAAACCAGCTCTGGGTGATAGACACTTTTGATGAACCCTGTACATTTGCCACTGTTGAGGTTTTGAACCATCCCCTGTACCCCGTGTATAACACTGCCCTCTAATGCAGTTGCCAGTTGCAACATCCCAGCCACAGGGCTGCAGTGCAGGGAGCTCACACTTCAGTCACATTGAACCAGTTACATCCACTACAATGTGAGGCTTTCTCTGGTTGGACATCTGGGTGTTTGGGGAAAGTGCCATCAAGGCAGATATCTGAATGATATTCACAATTAAACAGCTACATTCACTCCAATGGCCTCCTTTCCCATTCACCGGTTGGTATTTTACATTCACTGTTGACTCACTTGATTCTGTGTCGGGGCCCCGATCAGCGATTGCCACTGACTACCCAAGACAGCGGCTACTGTTCTTTTCTTTTTTTTAAAAATAATTCTATTTTGATTTTGATTTTCCAGTTTCATACATTCCGCAATGATACACATTCTCATTCACCTTAAACCCTCCGTAGTTAACAAATACTGCATATCCCAAAATAAATCATACCACAGGTATTGGAAGCACTACAAGGATGGGTAATGACTTACTGGACATTTGATCATATCCAAAACTTAACTACACACAAAAACAAAAACAACTAAAACCAACATTTGGGGTATACCTCTATAATATTTCATCACTACTTCTGGAGCGGTATGAAATCAAGGAAAATGAGATAGGACACGGAAGTAGGATGCAAAGATCCGCTTTAAACAAATGATGGCCGTATGGGCATGATGTACAACATCCATTTTTCCCACCTTTTCAAAAATATTCCCTGTTGCAATCTTAAAGCAAAAGTTATCCTTTCCATTATAAAAATATCATATACAATGTTAATCCAGTCATCCACATTAGGTTTTCCAGGTTTCAACCACTTCCTAGTAATAGCTTTCCTGCTGGCAGCACTTAAGATCTGGAAAAGATACTTATCTTTAATAGAAGCATTTTGTACTGGTAAAGCACCAAAATATAAAAACTCAAATTTAAATGGAATATCCATATAAAAAACTTTTTGTAAAACTTTATGAATCTCCTGCCAAAATGGGATCACTGATACACAAGACCAAAATATGTGAAAATGGTTTGCCTCAAGGCACCCACATTGTCGCCAGCATGAAGAAGAATTTGTGTAATGCCTTTTTTGAACTGGTGTAATAAAAAACCTAATAAGGGTTTTCCAGCAAAACACCCGCCAAACATTTGAACTTGAAGTTTTCCATTGTATCTCACATAAGCTCTCCCAGGTTTCTTCCTTTCCCTTTCCCATTTCTGTTTTACATACAGTGAGTTGCCTTTTCTCTGCTGTAAACCCTTATATAATTTTGAGATGGTTTTCTGTTTTGAGCCTCCATGGTAAGCATCAATAAATACATTTAACAAAATATTATCCCATTTTACTTCTGCACATTCCTTTTGTATTTGATCTATATAATGGCGAATTTGAAGGTATCTATAGAAATCATCATTATTCAAACCAAATTGCCTCTTCAGATTCTCAAAGCTGTTCATAGACCCCTTATGTAAAAATGTGCAATATGATGTCAAACCTTGAGAACTCCATGTTTTAAAACTAGTGTCCTGCCTTTTTGGTACAAAATCTGGATCAAACGTGCACCATCTCAAAACCTTCACAGCATCCCTCAGATGATTTGGGGTAACGACCTTATTCCATACCTTGTGATAATCGAATCCATGAGTTTCCCAAATTAATTAACTTATTTGTTAACTCCTTATCTCCGATTGCAGCCTGAATCGGAAATTCCTCTGTTATAGCAATCTCAATCTCCTTCCATCTAGCACAATAGTCGGGGTTGCACCAATAAATTAATGTTCTCAGCTGAGCAGCTGCATAATAGTCTTTCAAGCACGGGAGTGCAACCCCACCTTTATTTTTGGTCAGTTGTAACCCCTTGTATCTGATTCTTGGTCTTTCTCCCTGCCAAATATACCTCGAGATTTGTTTATCCCATTCTTGAAATTGTTGGTCTGATATATCTAGTGGAAGTGATTGAAAGAGATACAACAGCCTCGGTAACATAACCATTTTGACCGATTCAATACGAGATCCAAAATTAAGATAAGGTATTAGGTCCCACCTCCTAATGTCTTCCCTGATCTTATTGTTCAATGGGAGGTAGTTAAGCAAGTGCAGTTTAGTCAGATCTATTGGAATGTTTATTCCCAGATATCTCATGGATTCAGCATCCCACCTCAAATTAAACTTTTCCCTTACTTTTACTGAGGGGTTATATTTGAAACTAAGAATTTGTGTTTTTATAACATTTAACTTATAGCCAGAGAAGGATCCATATCGTTCCAAAACATAAAATAACTGTAACAAAGACTGTTCAGCGTCTGACAAATACACCAATACGTCATCGGCAAATAAAGAAATCTTTTGTTCCCCTCCTTTCATTACTATTCCTTTGATATTACTATTCTGGATAATCCACTGACTCAAAGGTTCGATAAAAACCGCAAATAAAAGGGGGCTGATTGGACATCCCTGTCTTGTTCCTCTTTCTAGCAAAAATGGTTTTGAAACTACTCCGTTAATTTTAATTCTTGCATTTGGGCTATCATAAAGAGCCTGTATTGTTTTAATAAAAGTATTGTGAAATCCAAATCTATCTAAAGCTCTAAGCAAAAAAGACCAATTTACACAATCAAAAGCTTTTTCAGCATCTAACCCAACTAGGACTGCTTCTAAGTTAAATTTTGTTATGTGGTCAATTATGTGCAATGTCCTTCTAATGTTGTCTTGGGTTTGTCTCCCTCGAACAAACCCTGTCTGATCCAGGCTAATAATTTGTGGTAGCAAACACTCTAATCGTTTGGCTAGTATGTGAGTAAAAATGTTGTAATCCTGGTTGAGTACGCTCACTGGCCTAAAATTACTGCATACAGATTTATCTTTTCCCTCTTTCGGAATCAATGAGATTACTGCCTCCTTCCAGGAGGGGGGTATTACGTTCTCTTTGAGAACCCAATTGAAAGTGCATTGTAACGTAGGGACCAATGAGTCCACCATTACCCGGTACCATTCTGAAGGGAACCCGTCTGGGCCCGGGGCCTTATTTGGTTTAAGATGTACTATAGCAGACCTAACTAACTTCTTTCTCTGTTATTTCAGCAAATGAATCTCATTAAAGAAATCCTCCATTTTCTCCCCACTGATTTGAGGTTGTAAATATAATCTTTTGAAATATATATCAAAACAATTTTGTATTTCCTTCAATTTATAGTGTGTAAAATTAGTTACAGGGTGTTTTATTTTATGAATTGTATTCTCTGCCTGTTGTTTTTTTAGTTTATAAGCTAATAATTTACTGGCTTTTCCTCCCCCATCATAATATTTCTGTTTTACAAAAATCAACTTTTTTTCTATATCTTTTGTATAAATATCATTTATTTCATTCTTCTTCTTCACGTAGTTCTCGGATTTTTTGATCATTTGTATCCTTATGGTTTTGTTCCAGTTGTTTCAGTTCCACTTGCAGCCGATCTAACTTTTCATGTCTAGCTTTCTTTATGTGAGCACTGTATCCTATTATCTTGCCCCGAAGCACCGCTTTACATGCATCCCACAGTATCAGAGGTGAAACTTCGTCATTGTCATTTAGTTCCAGATACTCTGTAATATCGTTCTTAATCTGTTCTTTCATATGAGTCAGTACATATGTATTTAATCTCCATAAAGTGTCTCTTTGATACCGATCAAGAAGTAGTTTTAAATACACAGGACTATAACAGTACAACAGTATAACAGAACTTTATTGTCATTCGGTATAAATACCGAACAAAATTTCAGCAGTCACAAGACACAGCAAAAAAGAAAAGAACACAGGACACACGACCCCAACACCAACATCCATCACAGTGACTCCAAACACCCCCTCACTGTGATGGAAGGCAACAAAACGTCCACTCTCTTCCCCCCCGCGCCCACGGACAGGCAGCTCGACCCCTACCGAAGCAACCGACACGCACAGCCCCCGCAAAGGGATGGAAGGCCCCGCGGCTGAGCCGCACCGGGCACTGAAACGTCCCGCGGCCGAGCCGCGCCGGCGATGTTAAGTCCAGCGGCCGAGCCGCGCCGGGCGATGGAAGGCACCGCGGCCGCTGCTAAGTCCCGCGGCCGAGCCGCACCGGACACTGAAACGTCCCGCGGCCAAGCCGCGCCGGCGATGTTAAGTCCAGCGGCCGAGCCACACCGGACACTGAAACGTCCCGCAGCCGAGCTGCGCCGGCGATGTTAAGTCCCGCAGCCGAGCCGCACCGGGCACTGAAACGTCCTGCAGCCGAGCCGCGCCGGCGATGTTAAGTCCCGCAGCCGAGCCGCACCGGACACTGAAACGTCCCGCAGCCGAGCTGCGCCGGCGATGTTAAGTCCAGCGGCCGAGCCGCACCGGGCACTGAAACGTCCCGCAGCCGAGCCGAGCCGCGCCGGCGATGTTAAGTACAGCGGCCGAGCTGGAAGGCCCCGCGGGCGATGGAAGGCCCCGCGGCCGAGCTGCGCCCCGGGGAAGAGACCCAATAAAAGAAAGGTTTCCCCCACCCCACCCCACCCCCCCCCCATACATACACAACCAAAAACAGAAACAAAAACCATCCCAACACCGACACACACAAAAAAAAAGACAAACAGACTGCCAGAGAGCCGCAGCCGTTAGGCGCAGCCACACGTGACCGGACTGAAAGGACTATGATCTGAAAGGTCCATGCTCCCCACCTCGCAGCTTACAACCCTATGAAGGTCTTTTCCAAAGGTAAGAAAATAATCAATCGGAGAATATGCCAAATGTGGATTAGAAAAATATGTGTAGTCTTGTTTTGACAAATTTAGTTCTCTCCATACATCAATTAATCCAATATCCTTCATTGCCAAATTAATTTTTTTATTTATCAATTTCGGCTGAGCTATATGAACATTTGAAGAGTCCAGTTTAGGATTTAATCTAACATTAAGATCCCCCCCCACAGATTAATACTCCTTGGGTTTCAGATATTATGAAATCAAACACTTGTTTAAAAAATTTCCAATCCGAGTTGGGAGGAGCGTAAATATTTAACAGAGTAACCAATGAGCCGCCTAAATTACCTCTCATGAAGATATATCTCCCCTCTGGATCTCACTTTTCAAAGGTGGGATCAAAACTTATATTGCTAGAGATTAATATTGCCACCCCCCTCCTATGACCAGCACTATATGATGAGGAGTACTGATGTTTAAAGCCCAGTCGTTTTAGTTTAGCATGCTCTGTTTCAGACAGGTGTGTTTCTTGTAGAAAGGCCACCTCGACTCTATCTCTCTTTATTTTGGTTAATATCTTGCTTCTCTTAATAGGATTGATAAGGCCATTCACATTATAAGTTACTATTTTAACTGCTTGCATTTAGTGTCCAATAAGTAGAAGAAATAAAAATATATAAACCATACCAGCTCCAGTATCCATGCACGAAACAGCCCCCAAAAAATAACTACAGAACAAAAACACAATAATAACACTAAAGTAACTAAACGGACTTCCAACTGTGGGGTCCTGATTTTGACCCTATTAAAGCCCTGATGGTGAGAGGGCTTTGAGGTGTTGCCTCTCCCCCTGACAGGTGGGAGAGGGTCGTCTTCTAACGGTGGCTCTTCCGTTCCAAAGCTGTCCATCTATCCGGCTAATCGGTTAGAAGAGTCCTCCCGACATATACGTAATATCCGTGTTCATTGCCTATACCATGCTCGTTTAATGTAACGAGTAAAAACAAGGCCTTAAAGTCTGTCCTCCGATAGGAGACGGGTCCTGAAACTCCCCAACATCAAAACTCGACTCACCCACTTCCTTTGGTCACCTCTGCCTTTCGGTTCAGTCATTATCCCGAGTCCTGGTGTCTAAAAGCCTGTAACTTTTCCTTAAAATCCACTTTCCTGACCGTTCTCTCCCGGTTCCCTGGTCTCCCGGCACTACGCCACGTGAGATGCTGGATCCGCTCCAAAAGGGACTCCGGGTGTTTGATGACCGACACCGGGAGTCCCCTCTTCGCCATATCCTCCGTCGCCTCCTCCACCGATCCATATACCACTGTTCCCTCCTGGTAGAAAACTCTTAACTTGGCCGGAAATGGAGTTTGAAATCTGATTTTCTTCTTCAGGATTCTTTTCGCTTCAGTGTATTCCCTCCGTTTTTTTTAACACATCTGGCGCATAATTGTGATCCAGGTTAACTCTCTTCTCGAGGTATTGAAATCCTCTATTCTGCCAGGCCCGTCTAAGCAGCTCCTCTTTCATCCTGTAACTTGACAACTTGGCCACCATGGACCTCGGTCGGGCATCCCCGGGCGGCTTCGACATCAGAGCTCGGTGCGCTCTCTCTACCCGTAGTTTAAAGGCGGCCGGGAGCCCCAGTCCTTCCCGCAACAAACCTTCCACAAAATCCACCATTGACGGGGAGTTCTCCTCTGCTCCCTCTTTAACTCCATGAATTCGGATATTTTCACATCTGGAGCGGCTCTCTATATCCATCAATTTGGCATCTAGGTATATTTGGAGTTGCAGCCGCTCCGTCACCACGTCCTCTGCCACCTGTAGCCTGTTTTCAGCCGCGTCAATCCTCTCTTCCGCCTCCCCGATTCTGGTGTTCGTCTTAGTAATTTCTTCCCGAATTCCGTTCAGCTGTTCACTATTGTCCTTTCTAAACTCTCTCAACTCTTTCAATATGAGGCTGAGGTCCGCTCTCTCTCGTTCCTTATCTGGGTGCATTTGCTTATCATCGTCCTCCCTTGCACTGCTAGCTGAGGAGGCTCGGCTAGGCCCTTCCCCCTCACCATCGAAAAACTCCATCTGCTTCGACTTTTTACTCTTTCCTCTAGGCATAATCCTGACCCACAATATTTACGAAACTGCAACAAAAGTTTTGGAAATATTCGAGTTGTAGTGGGTAAATATTAACTCAAAATGTCGGGAGCTCTTACCCTAACCTGCCATCTCATGGCTCGTTCAACTGGAAGTCGGCTACTGTTCTTTTCAAAGATGTTTATAATTAACCTGCCCACTGAATTCCAATTTATTTCCCAACGATCAATGACCTACCAGTTGTCTTGTTGCTGAGAAGCCACTGGAGACTGAGACAGAATCACTCCGTCAGTGATAAGAAGCTCCTCATTAGCTGGGTCTTAGAAACATAGAAAATAGGTGCAGGAGTAGGCCATTCGGCCCTTCGAGCCTGCACCGCCATTCAATATGATCACGGCTGATCATCCAGCTCAGTATCCCGTACCTGCCTTCTCTCCATACCCCCTGATCCCTTTAGCCACAAGGGCCACATCTAACTCCCTCTTAAATATAGCCAATGAACTGGCCTCAACTACCTTCTGTGGCAGAGAATTCCACAGACTCACCACTCTGTGTGAAGAAATGTTTTTTCATCTCGGTCCTAAAAGACTTCCCCCTTATCCTTAAGCTGTGACCCCTAGTTCTGGACTTCCCCAACATCGGAAACAATCTTCCCGCATCTAGCCTCTCCAACCCCTTAAGAATTTTATATGTTTCTATAAGAGCCCCCCTCAGTCTTCTAAATTCCAGCGAGTATAAGCCTAGTCTATCCAGTCTTTCTTCATATGAAAGTCCTGCCATCCCAGGGATCAATCTGGTGAACTTTCTCTGTACTCCCTCTAAGGCTAGAATGTCTTTCCTCAGATTAGGAGACCAAAACTGTACACAACTGTACAAACTGTCTTCATCTGGAAGTTGGCGAAAGAGATATCAAGGCAGAGATATAGAGTCATAGAGTGATACAGTGTGGAAACAGACCCTTCGGCCTAACTTAGCAACACTGACCACCGTGTCCCCTCTACACCAGTCCCACTTGCTTGCATTTGTCCTATCCTGTCCTACTCATCTACTTCCTTCTTGAACATTGCAATAGTCCATGCCACAACTACCCCCTCCAGCAGCTCGTTCCGTACATCCACCATCCTTTGTGTGAAAGTTACCCCTCAGATTCCTATAAAATCTTTCCCCCTTCATGTTAAACCTATGCCCTCTAGTTCCCGATTCCCCTACTCTGGTCAAGAGACTCTGTGCATCTACCCGATCTATCCCCCTCATGATTTATACACCGCTGTAAGATCATTCCTGATCTTCCTGCACTCCAGTGAATAGAGTCACAGCCTGCTCAACCTCTCCCTATATCACACCCTCAAGTCCTGGCAACAGCCTTGTAAATCTTCGCTGAACCCCTTCCAATTTAACAACATCTGAATTTGGGGGCTTTGTAATCCCAACAACTTTTCTTTTTTTCTCTACTACAGCTTTTTCCTTTTCCTTGTCTGCTTCGTATTCTTTGTATGCCCATTTCATGTTCCTACAAAGTCTTTGATCTACTGGGTCATGCAAGAAATCTTTCCGTGCAAAGTACTGATAGGCAGTTTTTTTCTCACTCTTCAGATGATACTTGATGGCTTGTATGGATGAGGATGTTGAGATATGCATCTGACCTTTTGTTTTGTTCAAAATACCTCCCATGATAGTAAATGAACTTTCCACTTCTGGACCATGGAAACTGGAAATAGTGCCAGCTTGCTGAGGTTAGGATAGTCTCTCACTTTATTAATATTTGTTCACAATGTATCTGCCCTAACTTCATCCTTTGGAATGAAGTGAGTTTGAAGTTGGAACTTGCGAACCTCCTGTTCATATTCTGTGACCTGGTCTTCATTAGCAAACACATTGGTAACTAGCCCTGGTAGTTGCAAAACATGTTGCAATGTTGTAGTATGACCTATTCATATGGAGTCAATGGCAGACATGCATCTAAGAAGCTTAATATAAGAAAATAACTGCAGATGCTGGTACAAATCGATTTATTCACAAAATGCTGGAGTAACTCAGCAGGTCAGGCAGCATCTCGGGAGAGAAGGAATGGGTGACGTTTCGGGTCGAGACCCTTCTTCAGACATCTAAGAAGCTTGTTATGAACAGGCATTTTGGCTTGAAGCTTCTTTGCACATTTGATGTACCCTGCTTTTAGCTGCCTTATTAGGTTCTTTGCTGGATCATTTGGCAGATCTTTCATAATTTGCCTCACAAGGTAATAATATATTCCTTTATTCATCCCACACCGGGGAAATTTAGTGTTACAGCAGCAAAGTGGATAGCAAGACATTATAAATAAAAGTAAAGACAAGGATAAATTGTCATCAGTTTTCTGTGTGTTCTTAACTGTTACTGTTGACTCGTCTGCTGGGAGCAGTGCTGGTTGTGCAGTCTCACAGCAGCGGGTAGGAAGGACCTCCTATATCTCTCCTTCACGCACTTGGGGTGAAGGAGTCTGTCACTGAAGGAGCTACTCAGTGCAGTGACAGTGTTATGCATGGGGTGGGAGTCATTGTCCAGCAGCGATGATAGCTTTGCCATCATCACTCGCCCACCACCTGTACTGAGTCGAGGGGGCAACCCAGGACAGAGCTGGCCTTCCTGACCAGCTTGACGAGTCTCTTCCCTTCCGCCGCTGAGATGCTGCTGCTCCAGCAGACCACTCCATTGAAAATGGCTGATGCAACCACCGTGTTGTAGAAGGTCCTTAGGAATGCCCCCTGCACTCCAAAGGACCTGAATCTCCTTAGCAGATAAAGTCTGCTCTGGCCCTTTCTGTATAGCGCATCGCTGTTTTCGGTCCAGTCCAATTTATTATTGAGGTAGACACCCAGGTACATAAGAATCAACCCTCTTGATGTCCATTCCCTGGATGTTCACCGGGGGGACCTGGCTGCGCCTGCGGAAATCTACCACCATCTCCCTGGTTTTCCCCGCGTTGATCCACTGGCACCAGTCCACAAACTGGTCCACAAGGTGCATGTCTTTGTCTGGCAAGTGGTGGCTGTTATCACCAAGGTCCAGCTTGACAAGTGAAGCACTACTTATATCCTTTAGAACTTCCGGTTTCATGAAGCATGTCAGGAAGTCAAGAAGTAAATCCTTCTTTTTGTCATTTTGTGAATCATTGGCTGGCTTGTCTGAAAGAGCAGAACATACTTCTTCAGCATTGGTAAAACTGATCCATATATCTTCAGTAGTTCAGTCTTCCGACTAGTGAAGAACAATTTCTGATATATTCTCTTCTTTCTGTTTGTTCCATCAGTGGTCATCGTTTTTGCTGCCATTTGTTTTTGTAGTTTCTCTACTCCACTTCTTGATGTTTCATCAACTTCATACTGCTTGTATATTTCACATACAACATCCTTGTAGGTGTCCTTATCTGAAGGTGGCAGAAATGAGTAATAAAATAACAGCAATGCATCCAACTTACGAATGATGTCACAGTTTACATCATACATGGACAGCCACCAGTGGCTTACATACTTCTCTGGTCTTGAGTACTTAATATCTAATGCCTGGCAAATCCACTGTAGGTTTTCGCACAAGTCTGCTGACCACTTAAAATCCATGTATAAATCTGTTGCAGGTTTTTCAAGATACTCATCAAATGGATCACAGAATGCTTTTGCAGCATTGTGTGCACGGTGGCAGCTGGCCCCATCAACGTCTGTAAGATGTGGGATTTTATTTTGGCGGATACGTGTCTCTAATCCACTCTTGCGTCCTCGCATGACGTTGCATGAATCCATTAGGATTGACGATAGATTTTCCCATGGAATCTGATATTTCTCAAAAAGAGCAACAATTTCATTGTACAAAGTTTCACTGTCCACTTATATAACTGAGAAGGAAGCAAGGTGTTTCACGACTATTTCCTTATGTTTTTGACAAAAGCAGCAAACTAAAATCGAGACAACTCATTTGCTTGTTTCACTGGTAGCCTCATCTATGTTAATTGAAAAGTGTGCTGACTTGAGGTCTTCAATCAACTCCCCGGTAAAGGATTTTGCATCTCCGTGATTTGTTTTGTATGAGGCTGATGTGCGATCAATAGATAATGCATCAAAGGCAGCTTTGTCTTTAGATAGCTGTTTGGATAACTATAATTTTTGGAACCATCATGAAATTAAGCTAGTGCTCTGCACTAAATCATAAAACTCTAGCTTCAGTCGATGCAACTCTGTCTGCAATTGAAACTGTCGATTCTGGAACAGTACTTTTCGGTGGTGCTTTTTCTGCTTGTGATTTGAAGAAAGGATGTATTCCATAGGTGGTACTCTGACTAGACAGTGAAGACTTCTAACCGGGGAGCAATGTGTTTGTTTTTTTGAGCTGCAGTATCTTCTTGTGTGCCTCTTTTCCAACATGGTCAACCAGCACTACACGTCCCCAACCTCCATACTTAAATTCTTTGTCACGCAGTATACACACGGCGAAACCATTTTTTTTTTATTAGCCTTACACAATCCGATAATTTCAGTCCAGTTTCTTGGTGGCCGAAATCGAGCCATTCCCACTTCCGGTGATTGTTCACGAGTGGGTCACTTCTGTCTGCATCGATTGATTCCTTGTCTAAACTTGAGCCTCTACAAAATTACGATCCCTGGCAGCCAGAATCTATCAGGACTTTCTTTCAAGAATCTAAGCAAAGCTAGCACGCACAAACACACAGGAGAAATTTCACGAAACTCTGCATGCGAAGGCCCCGCTGCACTGCAGAAGCAGACGCTCACCGAGTCTAGAGCAAATGTACGACTAGTCTCGTTTACCAGCAATTTTACATGTGCTTTGTCTAGTGCATATGATAGGTTATTCATTGTAAGAGAAAGAGTCATAAGAAAAAGGTAATTCTAGTATGGCTTGCATACACTGGAATTTAGAAGGATGAGAGGGGATCTTATTGAAACATATAAGATTGTTAAGGGATTGGATACGCTAGAGGCAGGAAACATGTTCCGATGTTGGGGGAGTCCAGAACCAGGCACCACAGTTTAAGAATAAGGGATAGGCCATTTAGAACGGAGATGAGGAAAAACTTTTTCCCTTAGAGAGTTGTAAATCTGTGGAATTCTCTGCATCAGAAGGCAATGGAGGCTAATTCTCTGGATGTTTTCAAGAGAGAGTTAGATAGAGCTCTTAATGATAGCGGAGTCAGGGGGTATGGGGAGAAGGCAGGAACGGGGTATTAATTGAGAATGATCAGCCATGATCACATTGAATGGCGGTGCTGGCTCGAAGGGCCGAATGGCCTACTCCTGCACCTATTGTGATGTATACATTTAGATCGCTGATTAGCGATGGTCAGCGTTGTACGTGGGAGATTGTGTCTCACAAATCTGATTCAGTTTTTTGAAGATGTGACCAAAAAGGTTGATGGGGCCAAAGCTGTAGATATTGTATACATTGTGCTACAGGGAGAGGTTGAGCAGGCTAGGATTTTATTCTTTGGAGTGAAGGAGGATGAGGAGTGATCTTGAAGAGTAGGATAAGATCATGAGGAATGAATAGGGTAATGCCATTAATGACCATTCTGACTGCTGACTCCATCTTCCCCAGATCTCGCTGTCCAGCAAGGTTAATATACGGGTCCATTTATTCCTTCTCACAGAGAGAAGGTGTACAACATTGCAGTGGGGCAGGAGAGGATCATCCAATCCCTCAGACCTGCTGTGCTGTTCTTTAAGACCATAGCTGTTCTAACCTGGGTCTCAACACTGACCCGTGTGATCCTCATAAGTCTTGGCTCTTCCAAAGTCTAATCCTCTCCTCTCGACATCAGAAATGTTTTAACAACATTATCTCTCACCATGAAAATCTTCAGAGTTTAGACCCAACCTGTTGAAATCCACATGTAATAACCGCATTCAATCCAGTGAAACCTATCTACAAGACACACAGATCCTTCCTTTTATCAGAGAAAAAAAACTGTCCACATACTCCAGCTGTGGCCTCACCAAACTCTGATATAATTATGTTAAGTAAATGAGGTGTGAGACTGCTAAAGGAAGCTCCGTTTTGCACTGAATATGAGAAAAGTATTTCGGGAGAGAGGTTGAATTGTAACATATGGACAATCCACTGCTGACATCTCACCATTGTTATTACACCACTGGGAACTTCTCAGACCGATGGAGAGAGCTGGAATCATATCGAAAATGTCTTTCTTGAGGAAACAGGATTGCTCAGAGTCAACACTCTGAGGGTTATAGACAATAGGTGCAGGAGGAGGCCATTTGGCCCTTTGAGCTAGCACCACCATTCAATGTGATCATGGCTGATAATTCTCAATCAGTACCCCGTTCCTGCCTTCTCCTCATACCCCCTGACTCCGCTATCTTTAAGAGCTCTATCTAGCTCTCTCTTGAATGCATCCAGAGAATTGGCCTCCACTGCCTTCTGAGGCAGAGAATTCCACAGATTTACAACTCTCTGACTGAAAAAGTTTTTCCTCATCTCCGTTCTAAAAGACCTACCCCTTATTCTTAAACTGTGGCCCCTGGTTCTGGGCTCCCCCAACATTGGGAACATGTTTCCTGTCTCTAACGTGTCCAACCCCTCTTATATGTTTCGATAAGATCCCCTCTCATCCTTCTAAATTCCAGTGTATACAAGCCTAGTCGCTCCAGTCTTTCAACATATGACAGTCCCGCCATTCCAACTAAAGATTACAAAATCCAACTTAAGCTTGGTAAAAACAATGTTTGCATAATATTTTAGCTGACTTCATTCCTCAGAACCGATATTCAAATCATCTTCATAAAACAATATAAAAAGGTTTGAACTCGGGGCTCAGACAATAGCTCCAGCAGGAGGTGTGGCGTGAGACTGGGAGCCTCCAACAGCGACCAGAACGGAGCCCAAGATGCTGAGACCCTGTTTAACTCTCTCTGTCCTCCTGGGGCTGCAGGTTGCAGGAACAGGAGCGCATCACGATGTGGAGGAAGCGTGCAAGTATAGCATTTGTTACCCTCTCATAAAAAACATTGCTCATGATGTAAGTATTGGTGGAAATGTATTGCCTGTGGTGGAGTTTGTAATTGTTTATTGAGATAGAATGAAACCGGGAAAGTGAACAAGGGAGAAGTTTAAAGATGGTCCATCAGGAAGTGGAATCAGGAGACAAGTGCTCACACATAGGGCAGGTCAATGTGTTGCAGGACAAACTAGGTGTCAGCTCAGTGATGGCAGTACAGACTGGGTGAAGCTCAGTCCCTCTGCTCACAGTGGAATTCCCAGTCCGGTTTGAGTATTTCCAGGGTGATGGTCAGAAATGCTGGAGTTTATCCCGGAGAGGGTGGGGAGTGATGACGTTTCCTGATGACAACTGCATTATGATGCATAAATATTTCCATTTTCAGACTGAAAAATAGTGATACGGCTAAAATTTAAAAAACAATGGAGATCTAGTAACAGTTTAACATGAAGGCAAACGAAAGACTGAATTCACGAATGTGGAGTCTGCCAATATTTGAAATATTACAACAATGTGATTTATTGCCTGAGGGTGTCTGAGCGGGGAGAACAGGTGACAGAAAATAAAATGAGTCGTGCAGCGAGTCGTGTAAATTCAACACGTTCTGTCACTTCAGTCCAGTCCATGGAGCCTGTAGCCTCATCAAACACACACAAAACACCTCCCTACACTGTTGTTTCTTTCAATCATTTGTTTCCTATCACCACCTTAGACCTACGAATAACATCACCTCCCGGAAACGAAATGGCTCTCTACATTTGTTGAAGAAGCAGATCTGAACACTGCAATAGAAATCGCCCACTTTAGATTTTTCGATTATACCCGTTTCAATAATTCTGCAGGTATGTTAGATATTTTTTCAATGTAACAGCACAGGACGTATCTGGTAGTGTCTGACCCATCTTATTACAAACCAGTGTGCAGACAGGCAGACAGGATCCACATTTCACCACCAGGTGGTTTTCTGTGCTTCATGGAGGGATTCAAGGACACAAGACAGAAGGCGGCCAGTCTGGACAGACTGGCAGCCAGACAGAAGGCGACCGTGCTGGGCAAAAGGGGCAAACTGGGCTCTTCCCAATTTCCATCTTATCGATCGTTTCCTGTGGTGAGGTGACCAGACCGAATGTGACTTGTGACTTTATTCATCACCCATTTCATTCCAATTTGAGGTGTGTGTGTGTGTGTGTGTGCGTGTGTGCGTGCGTGCGTGCGTGTGTGAAAGTGAGTGAAGCGAAAGCAAGGCAGAGAGAAAGAATGTGTGTCACAAAGTTATAAAGAAAACCAAACTGGGTTTAAAGCACAACTCAGATGTTTGAGAAGTGATGAAAAATCATGGGAGGAAATTAGGGAAAGATACTAAGGTGTGTGCATGAGAAAAATAGAGAGAGAGATTGAGAGAGTGAGAGTACGAGAACATTGAAAATCTAAAAGAAAAGACATTTTAAACAGATGTAAAGGTTAATAAATACTATTCTCACCTCGGCGCATGAGTGCCCCCTGTTGCCACAGGGTCCAATTCATTTCCAGGTTCTCGTTTCTTTGAAAAACCCTCCAGGTTGAGTGAAGTGACTTCTGCGGGCTGTGCACTGTGTGTGATGGACATGCTTGGTGACTTTTGTTTGGGATGAGATTCTTCCAGTGCGATCCACTATGTAACCCCACCTGTAATAAAAACAGAGAATACCAAGCAGATCAGGTAGTGTCTGTGTGTGTGAGAGAATCAGAGTTAATATTTCAGCTTGGGGAGGTTCCTCTGAGAGCCATCTTTACGGGTCAATGAAATATCGTCAATATGTCACCTATAACCCCTCCCACCCTGAAGAAGTGGGGAATGCTCTGCTCATGTAATGGTACTGAAATTTGTTCTTTTTCCACCGATACGATAGTTCCCCTCGGAATACCTTGGTCAATTTACACCCCTTCATATTTCCCACAAAAAGGCCAGCATGGCTTCGTCCAGTGTGCGTGCTGATTGAGAGAAAGCAGTTGGAGATAACAAAGAAGCTGTTTGGTGTGAGGAAGGTTCAGTCAGATGAGTGAGTGAGTGTGGTGGTTGAAAGGACCTAGTTGAGTTGGGGTTCAGGGATGAAGCAGAGGGTACTCAGACCCTCCTGATGTGGAATGGAGATGTAGGGGGTTTGTACATCCATGGTGAAGATGAACCAGTTAGAACCAGGGAAATGAGAATTGTCAAGGTGGGCGAGGCACCTGAATTCACAGATGAAAGTGGGAAGAAACTGGACCAGTCGAGCAAGAAAGGAATCAAGGTAGGAAGACGTAAGTATGGTGAGGCAAGAGCAGATAGAAACAATGAATCTCTTGGATAGTCCTGCTTGTGGATCTTATGCAGGAGATACAAGCCAGCTGTTTGAAGGTTTGGAAGCGGTGAAGGGAAGCGGTCAAGGTCATGAGGTCCGTGACTGTGCGGGAGGCCATGCTGGTGAGATCACGGTAAAGAGAGAGGTATGGTGGGGTGTCTGTGAGATAGAGGTCAGTTGAATGAACTACAGCACCATTCTTGTTGGCAGGTTTGATGACAATGTTAGGGTTGGATCAAAATGGTTTGCTCGGCGTGTCCCAATGTGCCAAACTGTACATTACCCAGACTTTACAACACCAGCAATACATTATACAAAGGAAATTAACACTATTGGGCACATTCCATTTGTTCCTTCAAAGTGCTAATGAGATACTTCTAAAGCTGTCCAAATTCACTGGTTGGATTGGGGAGCCAAAGTCAGCACCATCTCCCAAGCCAATGTTCCGTCATGAGGACCCAGTTCTTTGGGAAGGGTCCAGACCGATTGAGTACCATGTAACTTCTGTGAGGTTGTGAGTGTTGGAACCCTGGAGTTCCACAGTCTGAGGCGATGAGCATGAGGGTGGAGGATAACAGGGACTGTGGGTGGGAGAGCAAGTTTAGACCCACCCACGGGTGAAACCTCTGCTTTTCACTATCTGGGGCCCAGATGCACTGACAACACCAGCTCGCTTGCAACCTCAGCAATTGGGACAGGGTTATATTGTTAAGTTTACCGAGAAGCTATTCAATATTTATTCCAAACTGTTCACAGGACATTTAATGAGAAAACTGAAGACTATGATCATCTCATCGATGAATTCAAAAGGGACTTGGAAAAAGACGGTCGTCTCTTTAACAGCAATGATGCCTTTATTAATTGGTACAATACAGATGGACTAATGGAAGTCCATATTGCATTTTAAAGTATTATGTAACAGAATATCTCTCTTAGAGATTCTATTACATTTACAGATTCCAAACAGTGAGATGCACTAAAGTCTTTACCTAACTTGTAACGGACCGCAGGTAGACCCAAATGCAGCACATGGAACCAAGGAAGTAGTTTTAGAATGAGCTTTCTTTCTACCTGCTCGTGGTCGGAGACAGAAGACGGAGGCATTCACCAGGGCTACGATGAGGCGTGAAGGTCAGGAGCAGGCAGGGTCGGCAACGGGAAATCAGTCCAAGAGAGAATGCTGGAGAGTCTTGCGTGAGGGCTAAGAACAATCTGGCAAAGAGTGTGTGCAGGAAGGGTTTATATGCTGGCTTGATTGGTGATCTGGAGCAGGTGAGTGAACAGGTGAGGGGAGTTGGCTTAACGTGGTGGGCGTGGCTGGCAGGTGAGTGAACAGGACAGACTGTGACATAACATTAACAAGGGTCTCCCACCAACAACAATAACAACATATATTTCTGTGGCATTTTAATACTGAGACTGCAAAGAGTTTGAATGTAAACCATCTGCACAATAGCGAAACCTGTTCGTGAACCATTTCTCCTGTTGACATCTGCTCTTGGGAAATTAATAAGCTGTTGTCTTCGGTCTTTGCATGTCTTTTGCTTTTCAAACTGTTGGGAATGTATTCCCACTGTGAAATAAAGAGGGTGATGCATCCCAACACTGGGTCTCCGGGTCGATTCTTACTCAGAAACACAAATGGTCACCAAAGTGATATGATCAGAGTTAGCAGCTTTTTTTTGGGATGTGAAAATCTTAGATGACCAGCCCTGGGCCCAGCACATAGATTTCATCACAAATAAAGCACATCAGCACCTTTGCTTTCTGCAAAGTTTAAAGAGATTCTATGTGTCACCAAATACTCTGAACAAACTTCTGCAGATAACACTGCAGAGAATCCTGATGGTTGCATCATGGCCTGGAACAGCAATTCCAATACACAGAATGGCAGGAATTTGACGAGTATAGAACTCAACTGAGTCCATCATAGGAACTGCCCTGCCCTCCATCGTAAGCATCTATATGTGATACAGCCTCACAAGGTCAGCATTTCATCGAGTCGCAGAATCATACAGCATGAAAACAGGCCCTTCAGTCCAACTTGCACACACCGATAAACATGCCCCATCTACACTGGTCCCACCTGCCTGTGTTTGGCCCACATCCATTTAAATCTATCCTATCCTTGTACCTGTCTAAATGTTTCTTAAACGTTGTGATAGTAACTGCCTCAACGACCTTCTCCGGTAGTGTGATCCATATATCTATCACCCCGTGTATAAAAAAGTTGCCTCTCAGGTTCCTTTTAAAACTTTCTCCCCTCACCTTAAACCTATGCAGTCTGGATCTCAATTCTCAAACTGTGGGTAAAAGATTCTGTGCATTTACCCCATCTATTCTACTCATGATCTTATCTATCTCTAGAAGGTCACCCCTCACCTTCCTGCACTCCAAGGAATAAATCTCTAGCCTGCTCAACCTCTCCCTATATCTCAAGCCATCAAGTCCTGGCAACGTCATCTTTCCTTTAACAAAGTGACCAAAATTGAACACATTAGTCCAAATGTGGCCTCACAACTGACACGTAACATCCCAACGTCTATACTCAATACTCTTACTGACGAAGGTCTTCTTGACCACTCTATCTACCTGTGATGTCACTTTCAAGGAACTACATACCTGTATGTTTAGATCCCTCTGCTGTACAACATTCCCCCGAGCCCTACCATTCACGGTGAATTTCACTCCCAAAATGCAACAACTCGCAATTATCTGTATTAAATTCCATTAATCATTGCTCAGCCCACCTTCCCAACTGATCCTGCTGCAAATTGTGACAACTAGCGTCGCTATTTAGGATGCCACCCACTTTCGTGTCATCTGCAAACTTACCAATCATGCATTGTACATTCTCATCCAAATCGGTGATTTAAACTTTTAAAAGCAATAAGCCCAGTACTGATCGCTGAGGCACACCACTACTCACAGTCCACCAGCCTGAAAAACAACCCTCCACCATCATCTTCTGCTTCCTTTCATGAAGCCAATTCTCTATCCAGTCGGCTAGTTCTCCCTGGATTCCATGAGATGTAATCTTTCAGAGCAGCCAACCGTGCAGAACCTTATCAAATGCCTTGCTGAAGTCAAGTCAAGTCAAGTCAAGTCAAATTTATTTGTCACATACACATACTCGATGTGCAGTGAAATGAAAGTGGCAATGCCTGCGGGTTGTGCACAAAAAGAATTACAGTTACAGCATATAAATAAAGTTAATAAGTTACTAAACATAGCACAAAAAGTGTAGACAAAAATTTAGTCTCTGGGGTTATCAAAGTTGACAGTCCTGATGGCCTGTGGGAAGAAGCTCCGTCTCATCCTCCCCGTTTTCACAGCGTGACAGCGGAGGCGTTTGCCTGATCGTAGCATCTGGAACAGTCCGTTACTGGGGTGGCAGGGGTCCCTCATGATCTTGCTTGCTCTGGATCTGCACCTCCTGATGTATAGGTCCTGCAGGGGGACGAGTGTAGTTCCCATGGTGCGTTCTGCCGAACGCACTACTCTCTGCAGGGCCATCCTGTCCTGGGCAGAGCTGTTCCCAAACCAGACTGTAATGTTGCCGGACAGGATGCTCTCTACAGCCCCAGAGTAGAAGCTGGTAAAGGCGCTGCTTAGCCTTACCCACCAGTGCGGCAATGTGCGTTGCCCACGTCAGATCCTCTGCGATGCGGACTCCCAAGTATTTGAAACTGCTCACCCTATCCACAATAGACCCATTTATCTCCAGTGGCGTGTACGTCCTTGGATGTTTAGCCCTTCTGAAGTCCACAATCAGCTGCTTTGTTTTAGTGACATTCAAGAGGAGGCTATTGTCCTGACACCAGAGTGCCAGCTCAGCCACCTCCTCCCAGTAGGCCTTCTCATCGTTGTTGGAGATTCGGCCCACCACCACAGTGTCATCAGCAAACTTGATGATGGAGTTTGAGCTGAACCTGGCCCTACAGTCATGTGTGTACAGGGAGTACAGTAGGGGGCTAAGGACGCAGCCCTGGGGGGATCCTATGTTCAGGGTGAGGGAGCTAGATTTGTGTTCCCCCATCCTGACCATTTGGGGTCTGGCAGTGAGAAAGTCCAGGACCCAGGCACACAGAGGGGTGCTAAGCCCCAGTTCCAGCAGCTTCTCAACCAGTCTGCTGGGGACTATTGTGTTGAATGCTGAACTAAAGTCAATGAACAGCATCCTCACATAGCCCCCCTGGCTGTCCAGATGAGAGAGAGCGGTGTGTAGAACCTGGGAGACCGCATCATCCGTGGACCTGTTCGGACGGTATGCGAACTGTAGTGGGTCCATGTTGCGAGGAAGGAGGGCGCAGATGTGCTTCTTGACTAGCCTCTCAAAGCATTTCATGACAACCGAGGTGAGGGCCACCGGTCGGTAGTCATTTAAACACGCTGGAGAGGCATTCTTTGGCACCGGTACAATGATGGATCTTTTGAAGTCCATGTAGGCAACATCAACAGCTTTGCCCTCAACCATTTTAGTTACTTCTTCAAAAAACTCAATCAGATTCATGAGTCACGATCTCCTTGTACAAAACCATGTTGTCTACCCCTAATGCCCCTGCCAATCCAAATATCTCTTATTCCTCAGAATACTCTTCAGTTACTTGCCTACCACATACGATAGGCTCACTGGTCTATAGTTCCCAGGCTTTTCCTTGCAGCCCTCCCTGAATAGAGGCACATTATTGGCCATCCTCCAGTCTTATAGCACCTCACATGTATCTAATGATGATTCATGTACTCATCTAGAGTGCTTGCAATTTCTTCTCTAGCTTCCTACAGAATCCTCGGATATATCTGATCATGCCCGGGATATTTATTCACCTTCATACGCCTTAAAACATTCAGCATCTTCTTGAGTATAATACTGGCTGTCCTCAAGCCAGTTCCATTAACTGTCCCAAGTTGCCCAATCTTCACATCTTGCTCCACAGTAAACACAAAGGAGTAATACTGATTGAGGGCCTTGCCCATCTCCTGTGGCTCCACACAGAGATGAGCGCTTTAGTTTCTAGGGGAGGGGGGGGCACCGGATGAGCCCTTCTCATTTCCTTCTCATGTATGCTCCTCTATTGCCAAAACTCATCCGGGGATACACTTGATCCCAGGTGATGATCTGAAAAGACATGATTGAAAATGGAGAAAAGCTGGGAACACAGAGCAATGGGGTGGTGGTGGGTGAAACCATGTGGAGGTCGATGTGAGAATGTAGACCTCACTTGGTCCAACACTCAAATACAAAATTGTAACGAGATTATGTGTAAACCATTTACAGAACAGCAAAACGTGCTCATGGACCATTGCTCCTGATTACAACCTATTCTTGGGAGGTTAATAAGCCGTTGTCTTCAGAGCATTTGTGTGTTTTGTTTTCCAAACTGCTGGGAATGTTTATGTGAAATAAAGAGGTGATACATCACAACACTCGGTCTGTGGGCCAATTCTTACTGAGAAACAGAACTGGTCACCAGAATGATATGATCAGAGATGGCAGGTTTAATATTCTGGATGTTCAAATCTTGAATGGCCTGTTTTGGGTGCAGTACAAAGCTAATAAAGAAGACACATCAATGCCTCTTCAATGAAGTTTAAAGTGATTTGGTCACCGAACATCAAGCGAAACACTGCAGATGCACTGTAGAGAGTATTCTGACTGGATGCATTATGGCCTGTTATGGCAACTTCAATGCACATAATCACAAGAGGCTACAGAGAATAGTGGAGTCAGCCTGGTCCATCACAGACAACCCACTCTCCACCATCAAAAGCATGAGACACTGCCTCATGTAGGTGCACGATGGACAAATCACATGTTGAGTTGATTGTCATATGCATGTATGGTGAGGTACAGGTATAATGAAAATCTTCCTTGCAGCAGTATCATTGGAGCACAGACTCAGAAAACACAAAAAACATAAATTACACTTTGAAAATTCTGCAACACAGTAAAAATAAAAACAGTGTACAAAAAATTAAAGACATTAATGTAAAACGCAATAAAAAATCAAATCCATATCAGTGGAAGAGGTGGAGCGCAGTAATCGATTGCAAGGTAGGATAAGGGTTATGGAGGTTGGTTCATGAACTTGATGGCTGTAGGAAAGTAGCTGTTCCTGAACCTGGTGGTGTCAGGCTTCTGTACCTCCTGCCTGACAGCATTTGCCAGAAAGGGCATGATATGAATGATGATAGGTGCTGCCATCTTGAGGCAGTGCATCATGTAGATGATTTCAATATTGGAGAGCTAATGTCAATAATGGACAGGGACGTGTCCAGCATTCTCTGCAAACTCCTTCATTGCTCTGCATTGGACTTGCTGTACTGCACCATGATGCAAACAGCCAGAAACTTTCTACACTCCACCTATTGTAGTTTGTTCGAGTATTCGGTGACATGCCAAATCTCTTTAAACTACCAGGAAAATAAGATCAATTGCAAGCCTTTCATGATTACGTCTACATTCTGCTGTTTATGATTTGGTTACCTAGTACTACTATTAATTTATTGTAATGCTGATTATTCTACATTTATTTGTGCATTATTGCATTAAATCGTCCGGTAAAGCTTTTCACTGTGCCGCGGCACACGAGACAATAAACTAAACTAAATCAAACTAAAGCTGCAGCAAGTAAGAATTTCATTGTTTCATTGCCAGTCCATATGGCAATTAAACTCTCTTCATTCTTGATCTCTCTTGACTGTTGAGAAACAGGATGTAAACTGCCAGTCTTTATGTCCTTGGTGAGACCACACCTGGAGTATTGAGCACATAGACACAACAAGCTGGAGTAACTCAGCGGATCAGACAGCATCTCTGGAGAAAAGGAATAGGTGATGTTTTGGGTCGAGACCCTTCTTCAGACTGAAATTCAGGAGAAAGGGAAATGAGAGATATAGACGATGTAGAGAGATATAGAACAAATGAATGAAAGATATGCAAAAAAGTAATGATGATAAAGAAAACAGGCCGTTGTTAGCTGTGGGCTAAAATTACTTGTGCTATAACTCCAGGATAAGCGCTCAACTAAGAGAACCAAACCCAAAACCAAAGTTTTATCTAACTAAATACACCAACTTACGACAAATGACTCCATATGCAAAAAAACCCAGCTACATATTAATTAGCTCTTTAATAAAAGCTAATCCTGCAGATGCAAGTATATCATTGGGATTATCAAGCGGGCACCTCCCTTCACTAGTGTATTGTTGAATTAGGCCCACTACACCACAGGAAGGCTCAACAGTTGGTTCATCCCAGAACTGGCAGCCCAGAATGAATGAGCGAACAATCCTCTCCTCTCCTCTCCTACCAGTATCTACTAAATAAAGGAAGCTGCAGCCAAATAGCTCACTCTAAACAAATGCTAAACACTTGCCTCCTATCTTCCACTAATCCTAGCCCATCATTACATCACAAATATCCCCCTTGCATAAGACTGGGATCCACATGCACATGAATCACTTCCCTCTCAGTCCCGATGCCTACTGAATTCACCTGTTTTACTCATCTCAATTGCTGCAGCTATGCACTTTAATACCTGGTTAGGCCGCCAGGTATACCGATCTGAGAAAGACTAGTCCGACATCCTGACAAAATATGCCCTCTGAACACAAGGGACACGCTGGGTCTCCACCGACCCATTGTTTGAGGTTCTGCCTGATGGCAGCACATCATAAATAGCCCTTATAAGCAAACTTACATGACCCGCCTCCAATGCACCACAGGTCCCTCCAGCTAAACCTCCTCTTTTCCACACTTTACCAGTTCATCCACTGTCCGTGCTTAAGCTGAGCTACTGCCCTTACACATCTCCCTGCTTTCTCCTAACGACGTACCTGCTCTACAACCAATTTCCTCCTCTCTGTTGAACCTGCCTTACTCCACACTGGTTTCCCTGTGCTGAGCCCTAAGCCTCCTTTTGCTTGCAGCATCTGACCAACAATGTCTGTAATCTCAGAGCTGCTTGTGCTTCTTCTACTGCCTGCTTTGTGTTCCAATTCTTCCCTCTAATTACACTTAGCACCAGATTTGCTAAGGTATCCTTACACCCTGATAATTGCAACTCTAACCTCATCTTAGCACACTTAAACTCCTCTGTTAGGCTCGACAATGGTAAATGGAGAATACCTTTCCCATATAAGGCCACATTACAAAGACGCCATGGAACTCCTAATATATGAACTAACCAATCTTCCTTTCCTTGCCACATAAGAAATTGGAACCTCATATACTGTCAATGGCCACATCAACCTAGGGAATAGCCCAAATTGCAAACACCACAACTTCAACTTGCCTGGAAGCCCAGACTTCTCTATCCTTTCTAAACCGTCAGCAAACATCCTATCTAAGTTGCTGAACCTGTTGTGTCATCCAACTTCCTGTTATACCACCTACCCAAACTTTTAACTGGTTTCTCCATTATAGAAGGGATTTCTTCTTCATCTACACAGAACCTTTTCTCTACCATCTTTGATAGCTGTGGCCGAGTTGAAAACGAGCATAGACAATGAAACTAAAGAAGACGACTTTGAAGCTGGTACAACTGTGGGAGGGATGGAGAAAGAGGGAATGCAGGAGTTACTTGAAGTTAGAGAAATCAATATTCAGGCCACTGGGTGGTATGCTGCCAAGCGAAATATGAGGTGCTGTTCTTCCAATTTGCGTTTATCCTCACTCTGACAATAGAGAAGCAGGACAGAAAGGTCAGTGTGGGAATGGGAAGGGGAATTAAAGCGTTTAGCAACTGGGAGATCATGTAGATCCAGGCGGACTGAGCGAAGGTGTTCATCAAAACGATCGCCCAGTCTAAGTTTGGTCCAGCCGCAGTCCACATCTTGAACAATGGATACAGTAGATGAGGTTGGAGGAGGTGCAAGTGAACCTCTGCCTAACCTGAAAGGACAGAGTCGAGGGAGGAGGTATAGGGACTGATGTTGCATCTCCTGTAGTTGCAGGGGAAGGTACCTTGGGGTGGGAAGGAAAGAGTTAACCAGGGAGTCGATAAGGGAACTGTCTCTGCAGAAGGTGAAAAGGGGTGGAGATGGGAAGATGTGACTTGTGGTAGGATCCCGTTGGAGGTGGCCAAGATTGTTGGAGGATTGTGTGTTGTATGTGACGGCTGATGGGGTAAAAGGTAAGGACGAGGGGGACTATCCCTGTTGCAACTAGGAACAGGGGGAGCAAAGGTGGTGCTGCAGGATACCGAGGAGACATGTGATTCAAGATGTGTTTATAGAGCCGGACTTTTCTCTGTCTCATTGCTCAGACAAACAAGTTTGAAACACAGAGAGGAGACAAGTTTTGCATTGCACTGTTATTGAGGTCATTTGGGATTTGAATATTGGAAAATATTGGAAAATAAGGTGCTACGTGTAACAAACACCAGCCAGAACATCAAGACTAATTTCCAGACATTTGACGCCACTCTAATCCAGGTTAAACGAATTTAACACCTTTGTGAAGATGTTTTTGATCCGGTGTTCTTCTGGCAGGGCGTGCAATGCCAATGAAATGGCAGCTGATACATTATGGAAATGATGCTGGATCCCATCCCTGTGATGGACTTGGTGACATTAACTCTGTGTGTGCCGATTCCATTGTATCAGGAATTTGAGCGTGGAAAGACCGATTATATTTAATAATCCCACTCCCTTTGAGGTATTCTGGCTTCCCTCATCTCATGGATGAAAATGAACAATGCAGATGATAGAAATCTGAAATAAAAACAGAAAATACTGGGAACATCAGGCAGGTCGGGAGTATCTGTTGAAAATGAAAAGAAGTAAATGTTTCAGGTCAAAGACCCTTATTTAGAATTGGGAAAGGGAGATAAAAGGCAACTTTAAGTTACAACAAGGAGAAAGGAGGAATGATGGGAAATGAGGGACATCAGTGGAAGGATGAGACCAGTGAAGTGGGTTCAGAGGGCCAGTTAGGAAGTGATAGTGACTAAGCTAGAAGTCACTAGAAAATGACGACCACACCTTCTCCAACACTGCCTCTTGCAAGGATGCCATCCCTTCAATTTCTGTCTCCACTGCATCTGCTACTTAGCTGAGGCTGTGTCTCCTCTGCGTAACACAGTTTTGCTCTCACTCCTCCTCCCCCTAGACAGGACAAAGATAGTTTCCCTGGTGTTTATCTTTCACTCCACCAGCCTCCACCTCAGAAAACATTCTCCAATATTTCCCACCACCTGCAACATGATCACACCACTAATCACATCTTTTCTATCCCCACTCCCTTCCACAGTCTACTCCCTCCGCAATTGCTTGGTTCACCCATCACTTCCCATCGATTCTGCCCCTTCCCCAAGTAGTTTCCACTGCAACCACAGCTGTAACTGCAGGAGATGTCCTTACATCTCCTCCCTCAACTCCATCCAGGGATTCCAGCAGACCTTGCAGGTGAAACGGAGGATCACATATACCTCTTCAAACCACATATATTACATTTGATGTTCACAATGGGGCCTTCTATACATTGGCGAGACCAAGCATAGATTAGGCTACTGTTTCACCTAAAACATGTGCTCGGTCTCCATGGCCTGCTACATCTCCTGGTTGTCACCCATTTAATTCCCTTTCCATTCCCATTCCAACCTTTGTGTCCTAGTTCTCTTCCATTGCACAAACTGGAGGAACAGCACCTAATTTTCCTCTTGGATACCTTACAACCTAACGGTATGAACACTGAATTCTGCAGTTTTAGGTAACCCTGCTTTTCTTCCCCCTCTCTTTCCTGTGTCCCTCCCCCTTCCCCAACCCTAGTGCACACCCATTTCTACTATTATCCAACCCATTTTTCCCCCACTCCCCCATCCTCTTCCATTGATATCCCTCCCACTGGCTTTGCTCATTGTTAACTTTTTGCCTCCTTTTCACCTCAGGCCTTTGTCCACTTATCTGCCAATCCAATACCCCTTCACCTGTAACAACCTATCAATTACCAAGTTCTGCCCACATCTCTTTACCAACTTTCTCCCACTCCCCCTCCCCCCACCCACACTACAATCAGTTTGATAATGAATGCGACCAAAAGCCTTGCCTATCCATGTTCTCCATAAATGCAGCCTGACCCGCTGAGCTACAATAGCACTTTATATTCTACACAAGGTTCCAGCATCTGCAGTTCCTTGTGTCTCTGGAAAGTGACGGTGCTTGCTTGCCTGCGTTATGTATTGCTAATAACAGGACTGTGGGACTTGTCCAACCGGTCAGGCTCTAATGATGCAGAGAGAAACTGGGACAATATCACAGATGGGTGACTTACTGTAGAAATGGCCACTCTGATACAGAGAGGAATTGAGTTTGCTAAAATTGACACTTTGACAATGGGTCTGGAAGACTCCGACATGGCCAGAGGGAAGACGAGGTGTTGTCATTCGTGCTACCATTGGGTCTTCTTGTAACAGTTCAGGAAACAACAAACCAGGGTCACAGAGTGAATGCGGTGATGAATTAGAGATACTCAGGTTTCCTCAGTGTCAGCATATCGAGGGTTAATTATTCCAAAATCTAGCATAAGGTTGGAATAAAACAAAGTTTGCATGATATATAAGATGACTTCATTTCTCAGCGGTAATATTCAAAATTATCTATGTAAAACAATATAAAGAGGATTGAACTTACTGCTCGACAGCAGATCCAGCTGAAGGTGTGGAGAGTGACTGGGTGCATCCAACAGTGACCAAGATGCTGAGAATCTGTTTAACTCTCTCTGCCTTCCTTGGGCTGCAGGTTGCAGGAACAGGAGCAGATGATCCTATGGCAGAAGCGTGTAAGAGCGTGATCTGTCCTCCAACCTTGAATGTCACTGCGCATAATGTAAGTTTTGTTGGGAATCAGCAGGGATGGATAATGTGAAAGATTGGATATTTGCTGTTCTGCACTTGGCTCTGGTTAAAATTTCACCATCGTTTAAAACACCTTTCTGCTGGTATGTTGGTCTGTGTTGTGGAGCTGATCCCGACAAGCCAAGAAGGACTTTGGCATCAGTTTGCTGAACGTCTTCACATTCCCACTTCCAGGCATGTGAGTGAGATTTTTAAAAAAGAGGAAAAGAACTGCGGCGGTCAAAAAATTGGAAAATATTTGAAAATTTACACACAAAATTACCAGTTTCAAGCCTCTTTTAGTGAATTTCAAAGTAAAAACGGACATTACAAAATCTGAATATGTCACTGTATACTAATAACATTTTTATTATTTTTATTAATTTAGTTATATAATCTTGCACTTCAATTTAATATTTACTCATTATAGTTCCACCACTGATTTTCTGGCACTCTTAATTCTAGAGCTTTGCTGGTTTATCCATCCGGCCAAGTAAGTCAGCTATGGGGTTAGATGTGCTGGCTCCAGCTGGACTGGAGTTCCAGAGCCCCGGTCGCAGGTTGAAAATTCAACCCATCGATCGGACGTGGAAGTGCCGATGAGGTCGAGATTGGCTGCTTTGCCCAGCCTAGTGCCACATTTTCGGGGAGACTTCCAAGGCCGGGGGATTTCAAGTAGGCTCTCGTAATTTTATCCGGATTTCATTGATTGGCCACTATTTCTCGTGGAACCCCTAGCGACCTCTAGCGGAACCCTCGTGTTTATTTTCTTTTTTTTTCCCTCTTTTTTTCGATCCGATTTCTCCGCAATTTTGGCAAAGTGAAAAACGCAGAAATCATGCAAAAAGTGCGGAAAATGGATTAAAAAAATGTGGAAATCCAGAAGATTCATATGCCTGCACTTCTCGCTCACCCTGGAGTTTATCGTAGAGGAACTGGGGATTGTGGAATTTTTTGTGATTCCATCTGTATTCCATCTTCATTTTCAGTCTCAAACACAGAGTCACAGCTGAAATTAAAAATATGATGAAGGTCCGGTAAAGGTTTAACATGAGGAAAGATGAAAGTCTGTGGATCCACAAATGTGGAGTCTGCCAATGTTTGAAATATTACAGGAACAATGTAATCTATTTCCTGAGGGGTGTCAGAGTGAAGAGAACTGGTGACAAGTGTCCAAAGACGTACAGGTAGGTTAATTGGCTTGGTAAAATGGTAAATTGTCCCTAGTGCGTGTAGGATAGCATTAGTGAGCAGCGATTGCTGGACGGTGCGGACTCGGTGGGCCGCAGGACTTGTTTCCGCGCTGTATTTGATAATTGGTCTTAAACAAATTTGCAGATGACACAAAGCTGGGTGGCAGTGTGAAATGTGAAGAGGATGCAGAGTGATTTGGAGAGGTTAGGTGAGTGGGCAGATGTTGTATAATATGGATAAATGTGAGGTTGTTCACTTTGGAGGCAAGAACGGGAAGGCAGATTATTATCTGAATGGTGTCAGATTAGGAAAGGGGGAAGTACAACGAGACCGGGGTGTCCTCATACGTCAGTCACTGAAAGTAAGCATACAGGTACAACAGGCAGTGAAGAAAGCTCATGGCATGTTGGCATTCATAACGAGAGGAGTTGAGTACAGGAGCACAGAGGTGCTTCTGCAGTTGTACAGGGCCCTGGTGAGACCACACCTGGAGTATTGTGTGCAGTTTTGGTCTCCTAATTTGAGGAAAGACATTCTTGCTATTGACAATAGATAATAGGTGCAGGAGTAGGCCATTCGACCCAGCACCACCATTCAATGTGATCATGGCTGATTATTCACAATCAGTACCCCGTTCCTGCCTTCTCCCCATACCCCCTGACTCCGTTATTATTAAGAGTATCTAACTCTCTCTTGAAAGCATCCAGAGAATTGGCCTCCACTGCCTTCTGAGGCAGAGAATTCCACAGATTTACAACTCTCTGACTGAAAAAGCTTTTTCTCGTCTCCATTCTAAATGGCCTACCCCTTATTCTTAAACTGTAGCCCCAGGTTCGGGACTCTCCCAACATTGGGAACATGTTTCCTGCCTCTAACATGTCCAACCCCTTAATAATCTTATGTATCAATAAGATCCCCTCTTGAGGGAGTGCAGCGTAGGTTCACAAGGTTAATTCCTGGGATGGCGGGACTGTCATATGATGAAAGATTGGCGCGACTGGGCTTGTATTCACTGAAATTTAGAAGGATGAGAGGGGATCTTATAGAAACATATAAAGTTATTAAGGGATTCGACACGCTAGATGCAGGAAACATGTTCCCTATGTTGGAAGTGTCCAGAACCAGGGGCCACAGTTTAAGAATAAGGAGTAGGCCATTTAGAACTGAGATGAGGAAAAACCTTTTCACACAGAGTTGTGAATTTGTGGAATTCTCTGCCTCATAAGGCAGTGGAGGCCGATTCACTGTGTATTGTGATAGAGCTCTAAGGGCTAGCGGAATCAAGGGGTATGGGTAGAAGGCAGGAACAGGGAACTGATTGTGGATGATCAGATATGAATGGTGGTGCTGGCTCGAAGGGCTGAATGGCCTACTCCTGCACCTATTGTCTATGTTTCTCTAAACTAAACTAACAAAAATAGTGGTGGTGTGAGCTTTGGGACTCCACATAGCTTGTCACCCCTTTACGACTGAATTGCTTTTATCCAGGAAAACATACGAGTCTTTTCTTCCCTAGAGAGGAGTTCCTCTTCAAGATAAAATGTTATTCAAATTGGTCTCATCAATAACCACACTCAGGATATCTCGTCTACAGGAAGATTGTGCTGAGTGCCGTTCGTAGATTTAGCAGTAAAGTTACATCTCATGCACTGGCTCCTCACGAGTTTATGCTGCTATCACTCCCATGGGTTTCAGAGCTGACATAGCAGTCACTGCCCCACCAGTAGAACCTAATTCCCCATTTTACTCCATCTTTTCCAGTTCATATGTTCATTGGTTGATTACTCTCATGTGAACCAAGATATCTAAATATTACTAAAACTCTCATCTTGTATATATACACCTATCAGCCAAACCGAACCGACAGAAGGTCTACTGTGGCACAAGTCACAGAAAATGTTAATGGTGGTCACGGGAGGAATGTGTCACAATACACAGTGCATCGCACCCTGCTGCGTATGGGGCTGCACACGGAGGACCAACAGCATATTAGACAGGTGGTCATAATGTTGTGGCTCATCAGGTCATAGTGTTTTGGCTGATCGGTGTATATATAAGATTAAGTATGTTATTTAGTACCAAAACGGTACACGATAGGGCAACAATTTTAGCACCACCTTAACTACCATTGTCTTGCGATTCAAATGGCTGTTATATTTTAAAAAATTTAAACGGTTTAAACTTTAAAAATCAGCTTGGTAAACTTTAAAAATCCCTTTTCAACCTGCACTGCCCGTCAGCCGTGTTCGACATCAATGGGAAGGGGGCGGGATGTGACGGGAGCTGCGGCCAATGAGAGGTGGGAGAGTGGAGTGGAAGAAGCGGCACCTGCAGCGATCGCTGCCCGCGGCCGGGACGAGTGGCTCCCTCGGGAGAGTTTTGGACACAAGGGGTCCACCCTATTCTAGTGGATTTTTAAATTTTGCTTTGCCAGTTATCCAAGCAAATTATACTATATACCTTTAAGGTGAAGGGGAAAAGATTTAATAGGAATCTGAGGGGTAACTTTTTCACATGAAAGGTGTTGGGTGAATGGAACAAGCTGCCAGAGGAGGTAGTTGAGGCAGGGATTATCCCAATATTTGAGAAGCGGTTAGCCAGGTACATGGATAGGACAGGTTTGGAGCGATATGGACCAAATGTGGGCAGGTGGGACTAGTGTAGCTGGGACATGTTGGATGGTGTGGGCAAATTGGGCCGAAGGGCCTGTTTCCACACTGTATCACGCTACAACTCTATAACTATGACATGACGACATCAGGTCGTGTAAAAGGAAAATCAGAGTGTAGAATGCAGCATTACAGCTTGTAGAAAATGATTAAAAATGTGCAAGGGTTGCAATGTGGACGTTCAGTCCATTCGGAGCATGGAAACTGTGGACTAATCGGACTCCCACATCATGGCTCCCAACACAGATACTGCCCCTGAACTTCACCGCTGTTCCTTTGACTCCTCTATTTCCTTTCACCACACCAGGGTTATGAAGAGGTACTTCTCCCAATGCTGAAATTCATCTTTACATTTGTTGATGGAATGGATTTAACGGCTGCACGAAACGTTGCCCTGAACAGATTTTTCGATTATTCACGTTTTGATAATGATGCAGGTATGTTAGATGTTTCTTCAATGGAACAGCACAGAACATATCTTATGTTTCAGTGTTTGACCCATCTTATTTCAAACTAGTGAGCAGGCAGCCAGACAGGATCCATGTTTGTTCACTAGATGGTCTCTGTGCTTCATGGAAGGACATGACACGGGAATGAAGGCCAGTCGGCCCTTCCTGGCTGTGCTGGGCGAAAAGGGCAAACGCAGCTCTTCCCAATTTCCATCCTATCACTTCCCTCCTGTGGTGAGGTGACCAGATCTGTACACGGTTCTCCAATTGACACCATTCACCCTCCTTACATTTCCAGTTTGAACTTCATACTCTTATCTTCTCTGCTGCTGGAGCTCTCCATTTCTCAGCTCCTTTTATGAATGAAACAGGTGATGACAGAGGGAGGCAACTCAACTGCGCAGGAACACTGTGTGTTGTTCAATCAGTGAGTTTCACTGTGTGACAGGAGGTATGTGTGTGTGTGTGTGTGTTCCTAAGTCACAGGAGCCCATCGAGTCTACTCCGTCATTCGTTCATGGCTGATCTACCTTTCCCTCTCAAATCACAGCGGCACGGTGGCGCAGCGGTAGAGTTGCTGCCTTACAGCGAATGCAGCGCCGGAGACTCAGGTTCAATCCTGACTAGGGGCGCCGTCTGTATGGAGTTTGTACGTTCTCCCCGTGACCTGTGTGGGTTTTCTCCGAGATTCTCGGTTTCCTCCCACACTCCAAAGACGTACAGGTATGTAGGTTAATTGACTGGGTAAATGTTTTTTTTAAAAATTGTCCCTAGTGTGTGTTGGATAGTGTAAATGTGTGGGGATTGCTGGGCGGCGCGGACTCGGTGGGCCGAAGGGCCTGTTTCCGCACTGTATCTCTAAATCTAAAAAAAAAAAATCTCCTGCCTTCTTACCAGAACCATTAACACCCTTACTAATCAAGAATTTGTCAGTCTCTGCCTTAAAAATACCCATTGATGGCCTCCACAGTTGTCTGCAACAATGAATTCCACAGATTCACCACCCTCTGACTAATGAAATTCCTCCTCATCTCCTTTCTAAAGGTGCGTCCTTATATTCTGATGCTATGCCCTCTGGTCCTAGACTCTTCCACTCGTAGAATCACCCTCTACATAGCCACTCTATTTAGGCCTTTTACTATTTGGTAAGTTTCAAATTTGGTCCCCCCTCATCCTTCTAAACTCCAGCGAGTAAAGGTCCAGTGCTGTCCAATGCTCATCACACATTAACCCAATCTCCCCAGGGATCATGCTCATAAACCTCCTCTGGACCCTCTCCAAAGCCCGCACATCCTTTCTCAGCGATGGGGCCCAAAACTGCTCGCAATACTCCAAATGCGTTATGACAAGTGCCTCAGCATTCCATCCCTGTTTTATACTCTAGTCCTCTCGAAATAAATGGGAACATTGCATTTGCCTTCCTTACTACCAATTCAACTTGCAAATTAATCTTTTGGGAATCCTGCAAAAGCACTCCCAAGTCCCTTTGTACCTCCTATTTCCGAATCCCCTCCCCATTTAGAAAGTAGTCAATGCGTTTATTCCTACTACAAAAATGCATGACTCCACACTTCGCCACACTGTATTCCATCTGTCACTTGTCTGCCTACTCTCCCAACCTGTCCAAGTCCTACTGCAGAGTCCCTGCTTTCGATACATGACCTGCCCCTTCACCCATCTTCATATCATCTGCCAACTTGGCCACAAAGCCTTCAATTTCCTCATCTGATTCATTGATATACAGTGTGAAGTAGCAGCCCCAGCGCCGACCCCTGCGAAACACCACTAGTCACTGGCAGCCAACCAGAATAAGCCCTCTTTTTCCCCACTCTTTGCCTTCTGCTATTCAGCTAACCTTCTACCCATGCTAATATCTGTCCTTTGATACCATGGGCTCTCATCATTTTGAGCAGCCTCACGTTTGGCACCTTATCAAAGGCATTCTGAAAATCCAGGTAAACAACATCCAATGACTGTTTATCCTGCTATTTACTTCCCAAAGAATGCTAAGATTTGTCAGGCAAGATTTCCCCTTCACAAAACATGCTGACGTTGGTCTATTTTATCAGGTGCTTCTAAGTACTCTCTTCCTTTATAATAATGAACTCTAAAATCTTACCAATCACTGAAGTCAGGCAAACCAGCGTATAGTTTCCCTTCCTTTGCTTCGCTCCCTCCCTGAACAGTGGAGTAACATTTGTAATTTTCCAATCCTCTGGAGCCACTTCTGACTCGACTGATTCTTGAAAGACCAACACTAATGCCTCCACAATCTCGAAAGGCACTTCCTTCAGAACCCTGGGGTGTAGTTGATCTGGTCCAGGTGAATTATCCACCTTCAGGCCTTTCCGCTCCCCAAGCACCTTCTCATTCGTAATAGCCACTCCACTAACTTCTACCGCGGGCGTATCTGCGCATGCATTTTAGTGAGAGTGGGTAGAGAGGAGTGAGAAATGAGATGAGAGAGTGGGAAATAAAATTAAAAATAGAAGGGGAATGAAGAAAAGAAGCAAAAGCTGATTAAAAACATTTTTTTTACCAGGGAGCTTGTGAGTTCAGCTGGTGAGTGCTCCCTGTTCCCGCAGGGTGTAATTTAATCCAATCTCCTCTCATCTCTGGTTGATCCTCTGATCTGAGTGAAGGCCAGACAGTGGCTGCGGAGAGAAACAAAGTTAACACTCCAGGTGAAGGTTCATCAGAAACCCACCTGCAATCTATCACCCCAGAACAACGCGGTGAACAGTCTGCTAACAAAACTCTTTCACTGAAAATTGTCCTTTTTTTCACAGATACAATAGTTCCCATCTCTGCGCCTTGGTCAGTTTACGTCCCACTTGAAAATGGCACCATAATACAGAGATTTTCATTTTTCATTTCATTGCCTCTTCAAGTCCAAAGTCCACCTGCATCAGGAAATACAGCAGTTAATGCAGTCATTCATTCTGAAAGGACATTTTATGTCAGGTAAGGTTTGTTAATGTTTATTCTGCTGATGCATTTCAAGATTGTCTTCCCAACACTACACTCAGGCACGCACGGTGGGACTGTGGTGAGTGGGCTGGTCCACACAAGTAGGGATCGTGACCATCATTAGCGGTGGTAAGAATGAGTTGGCTCCTGACTCAAAACCTTCACTCCCTCTCCTGAGGACACGACCACTCTCCACACCAACAGGTTCAGGTAGAACATTGGATACGACCCAATACACGATTTCACCTGATACAATCTCAGGTGAGGATGCTGAGCCTGGTAACTCACATTGTTGACAATCCATTTGTCATATTGTCCCATTAGTATCAGAAACAAATACTGAGTGCAGAAAACTGAGGGATGATCTTTTAGAGGTGTATGAGATCATGTGGAGAATAGAACGTGAGAATGGGGAGGCAAGAACCAGAGGATATATGGTTAAGGTGAGAGGGGAAAGATTTAACAGGAACCCGAGGGGCAACATTTTCACACAGTGGGCAGTGGGTACATGGAATGATCTGCCGCAGGAGGTAGTTGAGGAGGGTACTATAATAATATTTAAAAGACATTTGGATTGGTACATAGAAAGGTTTAAAGGGATATGATCCAAACATGGGCAAATGGGACTAGTGTGGATGGGGCAGCTTGGTCAGCATGGGCAAGTTGGGCCAAAGGACCTCCATGCTGTGTAACTCCATGGCTGTGGCTTCATAACTCTTATTGATGCAAAAGTATACTTTTTTGCAAAAGCTCTCATGCACAAGGTATCTAATTTTAGGTTTGTACTGTCTTTGATCCTTGACATGTCAAAATAAAACATCCTTTCATTGAAAATCAGTAAACGTTGCTGATCCTGGGCATCTGAAATAAAAACAGAAATCTGGAATCTTTCAGCAGGTCAGGCAGCATATGTGGAAAGATAAACATTTAACATTTTGGCTATAGAACAGAGTACATTGTTCCCTCAAAGTGGCAGCACGGATACAAATGGTTCAGAAGAAGATGCACTTGCCTTTGCTGGTGTTGGGACATCATTGTAACAGCTATACATGATGGTGGGGAACCTTGTTGCCCAGATAAATGAAGGATGTAATTAAGCTAGAGTGGGCTCAGAAACATTTCATAAGGCTGTTGCCTGGATCGGAAGACTGGAAATGATAAGAGACTGGATAGATTCAAGATTGTTTTCCCTGGAATAAACATGGCTAAAGGTGGCGTTACAAAGGTCTATGAAATCTTGTACAGAATTTCCCGGTTGCCAACCATTTCATCTCCCCTTCCCATTCATTTACTGCCCTTTTTCTCCTTGGCCTCCTTGGCCAGTGTGAGGCCACACGCAAATTGGAGGAACAGCACCTCATATTTTGCTTGGGCAGCTTACAACCCTGCGGTAATTTTAAGTAACCTTTACTTATTCCCCCCCCCCCCCTAGTCATTTTACCAGTTTTACCGTTTCTCACATTGTGTTCCTCTTGAGATCACACCTTCCCTAGCCAACAATGGGTTTACCAAGAACCACCCTGCCTGAGGTCATTTGTGGCCAGCCTTGATTGGTCCCGGTCTTTCCTCACCTCCAGCTCTTCACCACCCCCAGCTCCTACTCTCAGTCTGAAGAAGCGTCCTGACCCAAAACTTCACTCCATCCAGAGAAAACAATCCAAGTCTGTTCACCCTCTCTCTGTAGCTAATACGCCCTAATCCCCTGTACCCTTTTCATAGCCCCCACATCCGTCCTGTAAACGGGCGACCAGAACTGCACGCATACTCCAAATGTGGCATATCCAAAGTCTATTAAAGCTGCATCATGACTTCCTGACTCTTATAATCATTGCTCCGAACTATGTGAGCAAGCAAATTATATACTTTCTTTACCACCCTAAGCTTGTGAGTACTTGTGCAAAGGATTCCTGACTTGGTAACTCCTAAGTAGTCTCACACAAGAGGGAGGCCGCAAGTGTTGTAGCCCTGGAGTTCATCGATTAGAGAGGAAAGTGATGAGGAAGGCAGGGGAGAAGGATTGAGCGACAAATGAATTCAAACCAACAACAATCTCCTGGAGGAACTCAGCAGGCCAGGCAGCATCTGTGGGGGAAATTGAATTCTCCACGTTTTTGGTTAAAACCCTGCATGAGGACTGAATTCCCTGTCTACCAAAGAGGAGCAGCCTTTGATCTTCATTGTCTGATGCCAATTGTGTCTTAAGCCCAGAGGGAGTGATGACACCTGCTCCCTTTTAACCTCAGTGATCGGGTAAATGTTCTTTTGTTATAACTTAGGCTACATTTGTTTGATATTTATTCTGATTTGTTCACAGGACATTTGAACAAACAAATGGAGATTATGGGCAGCTTGCCAATGAATTCAAAAAGGACTTGGAAAATGACCAACAATCCTTTCACCGCAATTATGTCTACATCAGATGGTTCAACACACGTGGACTTGTGCAAATTGCATTTAGAAAGAACTGAAACAAAATTTCTCTTTCAGAGGTTCTGTTACATTTACAGATTTTAATCAGTGAGATGTGTTAAACTCTATTCTTATCTTTAAAAAGGGTCTCCCACATGCATCAACGTGTATTTCTGTGGCATCTGAATGGAGCAAAACCAGCTCTGGGTGATTTACACATTTGATGAATCCTGTACGTTTCCCACTGTTGAGGTTTTGAACCATCCCCTGTACCCCATGTATAAACACTGCCCTCTAATGCAGTTGCCAGCCACAGGGCTGCAGTGCAGGGAGCTCACACTTCAGTCACAATGAAACAGCTACATTCACTCAAATGCGAGGCCTCCTTTTCCATTCACTGATTCATATTTTCACTGTTCACTGCTTTGATCCTATCAAGGGCCACAATCAAAGATTCCCGCCCAGGGTCCCACTGATCGTCCAGTGTCCGATAGACCCCAATGTGGGGCTGTGTCTCCCAGTCGCTCCCCGGGTGAAATATGTCGGGGAGTAACATGGTCTTTCACCCCCACCTTAACCGGGAATTTGGCTCCAACCCTAACAGGTCCAATTACTCCAGACAGAGCCCTGGCTGCTGCTGTTCTGTTTAAGAAGACAGACACAAAGTGCTGGAGCAACTCAGCAGTTCAGGCAATATCTCTGAAGAAAAAGGACAAGTGATGTTTTAGGTCAAGACCCTTCTTCAGACTGTTTAACATTGTTTATAATAACCTTCCCCTGAATCCCATGTTATTGCCCAGTGTCCAATGACCTACTAGTTGTGTGGGTGCTGAGAAGCCAGACAAGTGGGTGAGAAAGAATCAGTAAGTGATACGAAGCTCCACGTTTAAACTTTTCTGGGTTGAAATCTGGAAGTTTGTGGAAAAAGCCATCAAGGAATATTTCTTCAAAATCTCTACACTGCACAAATGCACATGGGTCAGGATCTCCTCTAGGCAACAGGTTGAATCTCTGTGGGAATTTCCCTTTCCTCTAATCTTGCTTTAAACAATTTGTGCTCAGGCTGAGAATGAGATGGTTCTGAGGACAGGTACAGTAACAGGACAAACTGGGATGGAGTCGGTATGTGTTTATCCCAGTGTTACTGAGCAGAACAGTGAAAGATGATGTGAAAAGAGCTCATTGAAAATGGGAAGAGCTGGGACACAGTCAAGTCAATTTTATTTGTATGAGCACTGGGGTTGTGGGGGTGGAATCATGGAGGGATCCAATCCAGGAATGTGGACCTCACTCAGAGCTGGTTCCAGACTACAAAATTTTTATTATAATACTGAGATTGTTGAGATTGTATTGAAGCCATCTATGAAATTGCAAAACCTGGTCCTGGACTATTGTTTCTGTTTACAGCTGCTCTTGGGAAGTTAATAAGATATCATCTTCAGAGTGCTTGTCTGTCTTTTGTTTTCTAAAATGTATTGCTGGGAATGTATTCTCACTGTGAAATAAAGAGGGTGATGCATCACAACACTGGGTCTCCGGGTCGATTCTTACTCAGAAACAGAAATGATCAGCAGAGTGATATGATCAGAGTTAGCAGCTTCAATGCCTTGGACACTAAATCTTGGATGATATGTCCTGGGTTCAGCACATAGATGTAATTATGAAGAAGGCATCAGAGTTTCTACTTACTTTGAAGTTTAAAGAATTTTGGTATGTCACCAAATATTCTAACAATTCTTGATGGATGCACTGCAGAGAGTATCCTGTCTGGATGCATCATGGCCTGGTAAGGCAGTTCTAATGCACAGAATCACCAGTGGCTGCTGATCGCGGACTCAGCCCAGTCTATCATGGCTCTCCCCTCTCCAAGATCATAAGCATCTACATGATGGCAGTCTAGGGTGGCATGGTGGCGCAGCAGTAGAGTTACTGCCTTACAGCGCTTGCAGCGCCAGAGATCCGGGTCCGATCCCGACTACGGGTGCTGTCCGTATGGAGTTTGTACGATCCCCCCGTGACCACATGGGTTTTCTCTGAGATCTTCGTTTTCCTCCCACACTCCAAAGACGCACAGGTTTGTAGGTTAATTGGCTTGGGCTTGTATACTTGATATAAGTGTAAATTGTCCCTAGTGTGTGTAGGCTTGTGTTAATGTGAGAGGGTCGTTGGTCGGTGTAGGCAGTAGGGCCTATTTCCGCACGGTATCTCCAAACTAAACTAAAGTAAATGAGTTGCTTGCTGCCTCATGAAGGTAGCATTTCGTCAATTCACAAAGAGGTTATCATCATATGCATGAATACAATGATGTACAGGTACAATGAAAAGCTGCATCACAGACATTTCGACTCATAACACACAAAAATCATAAATTATACATAAATTACATCTAGAAAATTGTGCAGAACAGTAAAAAGAAATAAATCTTGTACAAAAAACATATGACATTAATTCAAAACATAATTTGAAAAAAGACAAGTCCATGGTCATGCAAGAGGCATAGCGTTTCTTTGTTGAGGGAGGGTTAGGGTTTAGTTTTAATTTAAATTTAGAGATACAGCACAGAAACAAGCCATTGGGCCCACCAGGTCCGTGCCAACCAGCGATGCCCACATATTAATGCCATCCTACTAGGGAGAATTTTTACATTTTTACCAAGCCAATTAACCTACATACCTGTACGTCTTTGGAGCTTGAGAGGAAACTGAAGATCTCGGAGAAAAGCCACGCAAGTCACAGGGAGAACGCACAAACTCCATACAGCACCCATAGTCGGGATCGAACCCGAGTATCTTAAGTAGCACAGAAACAGACATTTTCGTTCTCCATTTCAATGTTAACCAGCAGGTTCCCATCTATACTAATCTCATTTGATCAATAGCTTCTGTGCCCTGATGACTCAAATGTTCATCTAGATACTTCAAAGTTGTGAGAGTCCCTTCACTACCCTTCAACCAGTTTAGAGCGTCAACTCCCTTGAACATCTACAGGTAGGGAGCATATTGACTGGTTGCATCACGGCCTGGTTCGGCAACTCGAATGCCCAAGAACGAAGATTGCAAAAAGTGGTGAACACGCCCCAGTCCATCATGGGTACTGACCTCCCAACCATCAAAGGGATCTCAAAAAGACAGCCAGAATAATCGGGGACCCACACCACCCTGGCCAGGCTCTCATTTCTCTCCTGCCATCAGGAAGAAAGTATAGGAGTCCGAAAACTGTAAAGTTCAGGTTCAGGGGCAGCTTCTTCCCAATAACTATTAGGCTATTGAACACTACAAATTCCAATTAAACGCCAACCTACAAACTGTTCTGATTGCACTACAGACTTAGGGCTTTGCTTCTGTCTTTGTACTATATTCTTTTGCTTGTTTTAATATAACAAAGTTTTTTTGTACATAATGGTATCTACTTAGTACTACTGTATGTTTATATATCTGTTCTGCTGCTGCAGTAAGAATTTAATTGTTCCGTTTTGGGACACGTGATAATAAAACACACTTGTCTCTCTTGAACCAGCGGTTTTCCAGTTTCAAACCACCTTCTGAACGAGAAAAAGAAATCCTCTTACCCCTTTTCCTATAATCGTTGCTTTTATTTAGATTCCTCTTCTATGGCAAAAGTCTTCCTTCTATCCACGCTATCTATTCTCATAGTTTTATGTACTTCTACCAGGACCTCTGTAGCCATGTTTGTCCATCCAATAAAATCTCAAGACGATCTCCTCATCACTAAAATTCTCCATCCCAAAACAGGAAGAAGAACACAAGGAACTACAGATTCTGGTTTACAAAAAAAGACACAAAGTGCTGGACTAACTCAGTGGGTCAGGTAGCACCAATGGAGAACTCAGAAAGGAGACATTTCTGGGAGGGACCCAAATGTCTCCTGTATCCTCTCCAGTATAATTACATTATTTCTACAGTGGGGTGATCAGAACTGTTCACAGTGCACCATCTGTGGCCTCACTAATCATGCCATAAAATGAAGATAGACACAAAATGCTGGACTAATTCAGCAGGACAGGCAGCATTTCTGGAGGGAAGGAATGGGTGGCGTTTCAGGTCGAGACGCTTCTTCGGTACCATAATCTCCATGCTTTTACATTTTATGGTTCAGGTAATGAAGGTAAAATCGCCAATAATGATTGCCCGTGCTGCCACCTTCAGGGCTCTTTGGACTTGTACGCCAAGGTCCTCTGCATAACAATACTCCCTCGTACACTATATTCATTGTGTATGCCCTGCCTTTATTGGTCTTCATAAGTTGATAAGTGATAAGAGCAGAATTAGGCCATTCGGCCCATCTAGTCTACTCCTCCATCCAATCATGGTTGATCTATCGCTCCCTTCTAACTCTATTCTCCTGCCTTCTCCCAAAGTACATCACTTTGCACTTATCAGGATTAAATTCCACCTGCCATTGTTTTGTCCTTTTCACCAACTAACAGCCTGAGACTATTCTCATCATCACCAAGGAGGATAGTCTCAGATTGCAAGATGACACTTCTATATTGTCTACAAACCTACGGATTCAGACTATATTGTTAAAGTATTTAACAAACAGTAAGGCTCTCGGCACTGAAATTTGTGTACACTTTGCTCTCAGGCTTCCAATCACAAAAGCAATCCTCCACCATTAACCTCTGTCTCCTCAGATCCATGCCATTTGGGGTCAAATGTGCCAACTTGTCATGGATCCCATTGCCATAGGACTTCACTGAGGTCCATGTAGACTGCGTCAACCACACTGCCCACATCAAACCGCTAGATTCAAGAACATCTCCCCGTTGTTATCAGACTCTTAAACGGACTTGTCCTATGTCCTATATCTCCGATCCTTAATCCATCTCGTTACTGCACTCGCTCTGTTTTTCTGATCTTCACGTTCTCTGTAGTCCTAAAACTATATTCTGCACTCTGCTGGTTTTCTTTTTTACTATTGTTCTGGTACCATTCAATTCGATGATCAGTTTGCGGATGACATAAAGCTGGGTGGCAGTGTAAACTGTGAAGAGGATGTTAGGAGGTAGCAGGGTGACCTGGACAGGTTGAGTGAGTGGGCAGATGCGTGGCAGATGCAGTATAATAATATAGATAAATGTGAGGTTATCCACTTTGGCGGCAAACACAAGGAGGCAAATTATTATCTCAATGGTGTTAGATTAGGTAAGGGGGAGGTGCAGTGAGACCTGGGTGTCCTTGTACACCAGTCACTGAAAGATGGCGTGCAGGTACAGCAGGCAGTGAAGAAAGCCTCCAATAATATAAAGGAGGATAGCAAAAGTTTTTTTAGGTACGTGAAGAGGAAAAAAATAGTCAAGGCAAATGTGGGTCCCTTGAAGACAGAAGCAGGGGAATTTATTATGGGGAACAAAGAAATGGCAGACGAGTTAAACCGTTACTTTGGATCTGTGTTTACTGAGGAGGACACACACAATCTCCCAAATGTTCTAGGGGCCGGAGAACCTAGGGTGATGGAGGAACTGAAGCAAATCCACATTAGGCAGGAAATGGTTTTGGGTAGACTGATGGGACTGAAGGCTGATAAATCCCCAGGGCCTGATGGTCTGCATCCCAGGGTACTTAAGGAGGTGGCTCTAGAAATAGTGGAAGCATTGGAGATCATTTTTCAATGTTCTATAGATTCAGGATCAGTTCCTGTGGATATATGTTATCCCACTTTTTAAGAAAGGAGGGAGAGAGAAAACGGGTAATTATAGACCAGTTAGTCTGACATCAGTGGTGGGGAAGATGCTGGAGTCAATTATAAAAGACAAAATTGCTGAGCATTTGGATAGCAGTAACAGGATCATTCCGAGTCAGCATGGATTTACGAAGAGGAAATCATGCTTGATAAATCTACTGGAATTTTTTGAGGATGTAACTAGGAAAATTGACAGGGGAGAGTCAGTGATGTGGTGTACCTCGACTTTCAGAAAGCCTTCGACAAGGTCCCACATAGGAGATTAGTGGGCAAATTTAGAGCACATGGTATTGGGGGTAGGGTACTGACATGGATAGAAAATTGGTTGACAGACAGAAAGCAAAGAGTGGGGATAAATGGGTCCCTTTCGGAATGGCAGGCAGTGACCAGTGGGGTACCGCAAGGTTTGGTGCTGGGACCCCAGCTATTTACGATATACATTAATGACTTAGATGAAGGGATTAAAAGTACCATTAGCAAATTTGCAGATGATACTAAGCTGGGGGGTAGTGTGCATTGTGAGGAAGATGCAATAAGGCTGCAGGGTGACTTGGACAGGTTGTGTGAGTGGACGGATACATGGCAGATGCAGTTTAATGTAGATAAGTGTGAGGTTATTCACTTTGGAAGTAAGAATAGAAAGGCAGATTATTATCTGAATGGTGTCAAGTTAGGAAGAGGGGATGTTCAACGAGTTCTGGGTGTCCTAGTGCATCAGTCACTGAAAGGAAGCATGCAGGTACAGCAGGCAGTGAAGAAAGCCAATGGAATGTTGGCCTTCGTAACAAGAGGAGTTGAGTATAGGAGCAAAGAGGTCCTTCTACAGTTGTACCGGGCCTTGGTGAGACCGCACCTGGAGTACTGTGTGCAGTTTTGGTCTCCAAATTTGAGGAAGGATATTCTTGCTATTGAGTTCGTGCAGCGTAGGTTCACTAGGTTGATTCCCGGAATGGCGGGACTGTCGTATGTTGAAAGGCTGGAGCAATTAGGCTTGTATACGCTGGAATTTAGAAGGATGAGGGGGGATCTTATTGAAACATATAAGATAATTAGGGGATTGGATACATTAGAGGCAGGAAACATGTTCCCAATGTTGGGGGAGTCCAGAACAAGGGGCCACAGTTTAAGAATAAGGGGTAGGCCATTTAGAACGGAGATGAGGAAGAACTTTTTCAGTCAGAGAGGGGTGAAGGTGTGGAATTCTCTGCCTCAGAAGGCAGTGGGGGCCAGTTCATTGGATGCTTTCAAGAGAGAGCTGGATAGAGCTCTTAAGGATAGCGGAGTGAGGGGGTATGGGGAGAAGGCAGGAACGGGGTACTGATTGAGAGTGATCAGCCATGATCGCATTGAATGGCGGTGCTGGCTCGAAGGGCTGAATGGCCTACTCCTGCACCTATTGTCTATTGTCTATAATGTTGGCCTTCATAACAAGAGGATTTCAGTATAGGAGTAAAGAGGTTCTTCTACAGTTGTATAGGGCCCTGGTCAGACCACATCTGGAGTAGTGTGTACCGTTTTGGTCTTCTAATTTGAGGAAGGACATCCTTGTAATTGAGGCAGTGCAGCGTAGGTTCACCAGATTGATCCCTGGGATGGCGGGACTGTCATATGAGGAAAGATTGAAAAGACTAGGCTTGTATTCACTGGAGTTAAGAAGGATGAGGGGGGATCTTATAGAAACATATGAAATTATAAAAGGACTGGACAAGCTAGATGCAGGAAAAATGTTCCCAATGTTGGGAGAGTCCAGAACCAGGGGCCACAGTCTTAGAATAAAGGGGAGGCCATTTAAAACTGAGGTGAGAAGAAACTTTTTCACCCAGAGAGTTGGGAATTTGTGGAATTTGGCTTCCACAGAGGGCAGTGGAAGCCAAATCACTGGATGGATTTAAGAGAGAGTTAGATATAGCTCTCAGTACTAGTGGAATCAAGGGGTATGGGGAGAAGGCAGGCAAGGGTTATTGTTTGGGGACGATCAGCCATGATCACAATGAATGGTGGTGCTGGCTCAAAGGGCCGAATAGCCTCCTCCTGCACCTATTTTCCATGTTTGCAGCCTTTTATCTTGCACTAAACGTTATTCCCTTATCATGTATCTATACGCGGTAAATGGATCGATTGAAATCATGTATTGTCTTTCTGCCGACTGGTTAGCACGAAACAAAAGCTTTTCACTGTCCCCGGCACACGTAACAATAAACAACTGAACTGAACTAAAGTGCGAAACAAGGAATACAAATCAAACTTGAAAGAGGCAGAGTATTTATTGTTATAAAATATTGATTTAATTAACTATTTCCTATGATATGATAGCACTCATTTACGATATGATCATTTTGGATAGCAAGCAAAACAAAGTTATCACTGTACAGTAAACCCTCGTTATAACAGACCTGGGGGGGTGGGGTGGTGTGTCCGTTATTGTCGTTTGTCTACTATTACCGAGTAAGGGATTATCATTGTATGCAGTTGAAACTAAGAACAGCAGATAATGGTTTATACACAAGGACACAAAGCTCTGGAGTAACTCAACGTGTCAGGCAGCATCTCTGGAGAATGTGGATAGGTGACATGTGGTCGGGACCCTTCTTCAGATTGATTCAATATGCTGAGTTACTCCAATATTTTGTGTTATTTCACCTTAAAACTAGGTGCCGATCCCGCTGGTCTGCTCCAGCGAGCCCTGCTTCATCGGTTGACGTAGCTGCTACCGCAGCTCACGTTGTAGCCCCTTGGGACAGCGCTTTCTTCAGGCTGCCGCCACCACCCGACAGGACGTGCTCGGTCACCATAGGGCTCCCTCCCCTCTCACCAGCTGCTGCTTCTTTCTGTCAGCCATTGCTTTGTCCGCTCCAGGCTCAACCATGGCCTCGGCTTCGTTCACGCTTTGCTCAGTCTGCTCAGCCTCTCCCCCGCCGTTTCTTCCTCCTTCTCCCCCACAGTCGCCGACATCTTCCAAGGTGGAAGAGAGGGTTGTGGTAGAAGGTAGACATTCTGGCTGCAGGTCTGTGACCAGTGGAGTTCCGCAAGATATTTGTCAAAGTTCTCAAGATACCAGTATACTCCTGCAGATCTGTCATATGTAAGAGCAATGAAGAGTTTAGAAATGGAAGTGGGCTAGAGAAACTGACCTACTGAACTGGAAAGGGGTAAGAGAGGCATTGTGGTATGGGTTGACCAGACTGATACCAGTGATGGCAGGACTATATCCAACAAGTGTGACAAAGAAGGCAGTGTTGGCCAAGTCTCCATTTAAGAAAAGTAAATATATATATAAATTTCTGGACATAATAGGCATTGATAGGTATCGAAAGAGTGGAGGGATGTGGTTTTGAGATAGAGGATCACCAAGAATCATTTTAGAATGATAGAACAAGCTAGAACATTGCAATGAAAACTGGAGTAACTCAGCAAGTCAGGCAGCATCTCTGGAGAAAAGGAATAGGTGACATTTTGGTTCGAGATCCTATCTATCTACTGCAATGAAATGAACAGATGAGGCAGAACACCAGCACTGAAACACGCCTTTACTCCTCACTCCACAATGCCCCTTTTGAAGAGACTAATGGAATAGAAAAGTAATGATCTCCAGGTCTGAAGAAGCATTTGAATTATGGGTTTTCTAGGGGGTCCCATTTCCTTCCACATCCCAATGATATGGAAGTTGGAAGGATAACTATCCACTGTACTTTGGCAGCGATTACAGCCTCAAGTCTTCTTGGGTATGACGCTACAAGCTTGGCACACCTGTATTTGGGTAATTGCTCCCATTCTTCTCTGCAGATCCTCTCAAGCTCTGTCAGGTTGGATGGGGAGCGTCGATGCACAGCTATTTTCAGGTCCCTCCAGAGATGGTCGATCGGGTTTAAGTCCGGGCTCTGGCTGGATCACTCAAGGACGTACACAGACTTGTCACAAAGCCACTCCTGCGCTGTCTTGACTGTGTGCTTAGGGTCATTGTCCTGTTGGAAGGTGAACCTCCGCCCCAGTCTGAGGTCCAGAATGCTCTGGAGCAGGTTTTCATCAAGGATCTATCTGTACTGCTCCGTTCATCTTTCCCTCGATCCTCACTAGTCTCCCAGTTCCTGCTGCTGAAAAACATCCCCACAGCATGATGCTGCCACCACCATGCTTCACTGTAGGTATGGTATGGGCCAGGTGATGAGTCGTGATGCTTGGCATTCAGGCCAAAGAGTAAAATCTTGGTTTCATCAGACCAGTGAATCTTGTTTCTCATGGTCTGAGAGTCCTTTAGGTGACTTTTGGCAAACTCCAAAGCGGGCTGTCATGCACCTTTTACTGAGGAGTGGCTTCCGTCTGGCCACTCCAATCATAAAGGCCTGATTGGTGGAGTGCTGCAGATATAGTTGTCCGTCTGGAAAGTTCTCGAGAGGATCTCCGAGAAAGAGCACGAGACAGAAGGAATGAAGAGACGCAACAAGTGAGAACTGAACGTCGAGAGGATCTCCAGGAAAGAGCGCAAAGCAGAAGGGATGAAGAGACGGCAGGTGAAGAAACTAGACGGCTGTCTGAACAGCGGTCCAGAGACAGAGATACAACAAGACGAAATGCACAACTCGCAAGGAGAAATCATTCTGCCGATGTTGGGGACATGACGAAGATTTGCCCTCAGTGTCGAGCGTACCGTTTCTCTGGAGAAACCGCAAACATTTGCTGCATGAAGGGCAAGGTCAACATTGCTCCTCTACGGCCACTGCCTGATGAACTGATGAGATTGTACACTATTGGCACACCGCAAGAAAACGAGTTCAGAAAGAATATTCAACAATACAACTGCCTCTTTCAAATGACATCATTCGGTGCCAAGGAAGTGCTGCCACCAAGGCCTGGATGGAGTCCCTCAGTCATCATTCAAGGGCAGATTCATCATTACCTTAGTCCGTTGATGCCTGACCTAGACCAGCCAAGTCAATTCTTGCAGGTCTATTTCATGGACCCCCAAGATAGCATTCAATTGCGAATGGGTACATTGCAAGATGCTGGCATTCAAAGGGAAATTGTTGAGATTCTTGAAAAATTGATAAGATTAAATAACCTTACATTAATTCACTTAACATTGCCAAGGATAGAATTAGAGATTTACCAGAGGCATCAATCGTCATTGATCCAGATCGTCAGCCAGCCTGTGAACATGAAAGGCAAATTAACACACAAATTGCCAACGAAGTTGCTGTCATAATACCAAACAATGATGAACCCGAGAGAACATCACAGCACATTGTCTTGAAAGAAAGAGGACACCTGCAAATCATTTCAGAGTCTCATAGGTCGTATGACAGTCTTCAATACGCCCTTTTCTTTCTGCTTGGAGATGGATGGCATCACCAACTTGAAATGAGTGTCAGCAAGAAATTGACAGCAATGCGATATTATGCCTAGAGGATCATGAATCGTGATAATGAATTTAACCAACTTTTGAGAGGACGACTCTTTCAACAATATGTCGTTGACGGCAGCTAAGATTGAAAGTGATAGGCTCAATTATATTCGCGTAAATCAACCATCGTTGAGATCAACAACTTACAGAGGCCTGACGGATGCATTAAATGATAATGATGATTTGGATAACATTGGAAAGCGCATAATCCTCTCCTCAACATTTGTCGATGGACCGAGATACATGATGGAACGATGCCAGGATGCCATGATGTATGTTCGGAAGTATGGCAATGCTTTGTTTTTCATTACGATGACTGGCAATCCGAAGTGGAGCAAGCACCGATGGTGCCTTTCTGAATCAGCAGCCGTGTGATAGACCAGACTTAGACAATAGACAATAGGTGCAGAAGGAGGCCATTCAGCCCTTCGAGCCAGCACCGCCATTCAATGTGATCATGGCTGATCATTCTCAATGAGTACCCCGTTCCTGCCTTCTCCCCATACCCCGTGACTCAGCTATCCTTAAGAGCTCTATCTAGCTCTCTCTTGAATGCATTCAGAGAATTGTCCTCCACTGCCTTCTGAGGCAGAGAATTCCACAGATTCACAACTCTCTGACTGAAAAAGTTTTTCCTCATCTCAGTTCTAAATGGCCTACCCCTTATTCTTAAACTGTGGCCCCTGGTTCTGGACTCCTCCTACATTGGGAACATGTTTCCTGCCTCTAACGTGTCCAACCCCTTAATAATCTTATACGTTTCAATAAGATCCCCTCTCATCCTTCTAAATTTCAGTGTATACAAGCCTAGTCGTTCCAGTCTTTCAGCATATGACAGTCCCGCCATACCGGGAATTAACCTAGTAAACCTACGCTGCACGCCCTCAATAGCAAGAATATCCTTCCTCAAATTTGGAGACCAAAACTGCACACAGTACTCCAGGTGCGGTCTCACTAGGGCCCTGTAAAACTGCAGAAGGACCTCTTTGCTCCTATACTCAACTCCCCTTGTTATGAAGGCCAACATTCCATTGGCTTTCTTCACTGCGTGCTGTACCTGCATGCTTCCTTTCAGTGACTGATGCACTAGGACACTCAGATCTCATTGTATGTCCCCTTTTCCTAACTTGACACCATTCAGATAATACTCTGCTTTCCTATTCTTACCACCAAAGTGGATAACCTCGCACTTATCCACATTAAACTGCATCTGCCATACATCAGCCCACTCACACAACCTGTCCAAGTCACCCTGCAACCTCATAGCATCTTCCTCACAGTTCACACTACCACCCAGCTTTGTATCATTTGCAAATTTCCTAATGGTACTTTTAATCCCTTCATCCAAGTCATTAATGTATATTGTAAATAGCTGCGGTCCCAGCACCGAGCCTTGCGGTACCCCACTAGTTACTGCCTGCCATTCTGAAAGGGACCCATTTATCCCCACTCTTTGGTTTCTGTCTATCTTTGTCTTGATTGCAAGGGTCTTGATTTTCTGTCTTGATTGCATGGGTCTTCGATCTGAAAAGAAAGCACTTCATCAAGTGCCTTACTGAACCAGATGGCCTCTTTGGAAACTGTATAGCTTATGTTTTGACTGTGGAATATCAGAAGAGAGGACTGCCTCATTTGCACTGTCTGTTGTGACTTGACAAAGCGAATAAGCCACGAAGAAAGAGATGTTGACAGATTTGTGCAAGCTGAAAAACCAGACACGCAAGTAGATCCCGAGATGCATGGATTGGTACTGAAGCACATGATTCATGGGCCGTGCTGCACCCACACCTCTCAATGTTGGAAGAATGGAAGATGCAGTAAGAGATTCCTGAAGCCATTTATCGAGAGCACAAGGTGTGGAGATGATTCATATCCTATGTACAGGAGAAGATCTCCGGATATGGGAGAATTTCAGGGACATCAAGAAGGACGCCAGCATCGACCTATTACTTCTGAATGGGTGGTGCCCTATAATGTTCAACTCTTGAAGTTGTTCCAATGTCACATCAACGTTGCGATATGCTCCTCTGTAAAGTCGGTCAAATATGCCATCAAGTACACCTTGAAGGGGAGTGATGAAGCAGTTTTTGGAGTTAACAGGGATGACGAGATTATACAATACTTGACTGGCAGATACATTGGTCCATCAGAAGCAGTGGGATCAATCCTTGGATCTCCAACTCAGGAGAGACACCCTCCTATCATTCAACTCCGGGTACATCTACCACAAGAACAACGAGTCGTTATCACATTCGATGCCTTTCAGCGGGTGAGAAATGATGATTTCACGAGAACGACTTTAACTGCATTTATGGAATTGTGTTCTCAAGATCAATTTTCAAGGACTGTGTATTACGCTGATGTACCCTGATTTTGCACATGGAACAATAGGAAATGGCAAAGAAGGAAGGTTGGAAAGATAGTGGAGGATTTTCCAGGGGTTTTTTAAGTCAATGTTCGAGGATGGGTGTATACAGTTTCTCCAAGATGTGGTGATCTGTACTACTTGAGACTGCTTCTCCATCATGTAAAAGAGCTAATATCCTTCGATTCATTAAGGACACATGATGGACATATTCTTCCTTCCTTCAAAGACGTCTGCAGAGAAAAAGGTTTGTTGCAAATGATGACCATTGGCGACAGACGATGGAAGATGCTGAGAGGACAAAACTCCCTGGTGCAATAAGTGATTTGTTTGTTGTTTTGCAGATGAACGATGAGGTCAACAATCCTCGATGGGATCAAAATATCATGATTGATGAGAGGCATCATCATGATCAAGCTCTGTTGTATATTCAAGACAAGCTTGCGAATTACAAGACCCTGGGATACTTTCATTTGCCAGAACCAAGAAATGGAAGGATGAACATTGTTGACCATCCAGAATTGCTGCATGAGTTGCAGTATAGTATGCCTGAACAACAGCAGTTTGTTGCAGAGAAGGAGCCGATGCTGAATGCTGAGCAAAGAGTCGTGTATGACCATGTGTGCGACTGCTTGGATAGAAATGTTGTTTCAATGATTTTCATTGATTCGCCAGCAGGAACGGGAGACATTTCTCACAAATTTGATCCTCTCCAAAGTTAGAGGCAAAGGTGATGTTGCGTTTGCTGTAGCATCCTCTGAGATAGCAGCTACATTGATGCCTGGTGGAAGAACTGCACATTCTCGATTCAAGATACCCATTGAAGTGACCGAGAATACAATGTGTAACATTGAGAAGAACTCCTACACGGCACAATTGATCAGGCAAGTGAGACTGATTGTTTGGGATGAGTATCCGATGATTAGAAGGGAGAGCTTCGAAGCCGTGGACAGAACTCTTCGAGATATATGCACCAAGGATGAACCTTTTGGCCGTATTATTACAGTTTGGTGTGGTGATTTTCGACAACTCCTTCCTGTTGTGAAAAGGGGAAATTATGCTGATATTGAAAATTCATGCATCAAGAAATCCTACTTGTGGAGAACTTTCACCAAGTTTAAATTGAATAGGAACATGCGATTGAGAGATGGAGAAGACGACTATTCTCAATTTTTGCTGAATGTTGGAGAAGACAGGATTTCGAAAAATGAAGACGATGAGATTAAAATCCCAGAAGACATGGTTCTATCAGCAAGATCACTGGAGTATTGCATTGATTTTATTTAACCCACCTTCGACAATCCTGCCGAATTATTCTCCAACAATTGTATCTTGGTTCCGCTCAACGATATGATGAGGAGCATCAATTCTAGATGTATCAGATGCTTCCCTGGAATCATGAAGAAATACTTTTCTTTCAATGCTGTGACTGAGGGAACTAATGCTACTCACTTCCCAACAGAATTCCTCGATTCAGTAGAGATCTCTGGATTACCACCACACAAATTGGAGTTGAAAAAAGGATCTCCGATCATTTTTGTGAGAAATTTGGCACTACCAAGGCCATGCAACGGAACAAGGATGATTGAGGAACAGCTACATAATAATCTGATCATTGCAAAAATCAACATTGGAGCCTTCAAAAATAACATTGTAATGATTCCTATGATACCGCTTACTTTGACAGAAGGCGAAGACATTCCCTTTCAGCGGAGACAATTCCCAATTCAGACATGTTTTCCTATGACAATCCACAGAGCACAAGGACAGACCATGGATAATGTGTTGATATACCACGAGAAACCGGTATTTCAGCATGGACAATTGTATGTGGCTCTTAGCCGAGGAAAGGCTAGGGAAAATGTCAACGTTTTCCTGAAGGATAGGAGGTCAACGAAGAATGTTGTCATTCGACGCATGCTTCGCTGAGCAATGACTCCCCACGTGGGACCTGGACCAATGAGGCGTCGAGCGGGAGGTCAGAGTATATCAATCGACCGCACGTGTGGAGGAGCGGCAGGAGCCAATCAGAATGTAATCGGCGCGGATCCGTTGGGTTCACATTGTAACATCACACATGGATGACGGGCACTGGAGATGGAAAAGGCCTTCTAATGTAAGTATTAGATTAACGGGCCCGAACGGCACAGGCACGGACCCGTTGGGTTCACATTGAGTCACCAACAGCAAAGAGACATCGACAGGCACTGAGGAGCAGAATAGAACAAGAGCAGCAACAATAAATAACTGAACGTGTCACGGATAAACAAGGAACAGCTTGGAGCTGCTTGGTCAAGGAAGGAACGATGCAAAGAGACATCGAAAGACAGTGAGGAGCAGAAGGGAACAAAAGGAGCAACAACAAATAACTGAATGTGGGAGGATCAATGAGAAAGAACGCAAAACAGAAAGTGACAGGTACAAAAAAATCTTTTTGTTTGAGGTTTATATTATTTCAAGAAAAGAAATTGCCATTTTCATCTAATGCTTTCGTGTTCATTAATAAGTAGGTTTTTATTTAGAATTTATAAATATCTACATCCAGATATTTCTATATTTTTTAGATCATGCCAAGAGGAGGGAGCAAACAAGTCGCAGCTTGGTCAAGGAAGGAACGACGCAAAGAGACATCGAAAGACAGTGAGGAGCAGAAGGGAAGAGGAGCAACAAGAAATTAATGCACGTGTCGATCATCGAGAAAGAACGCAAAACAGAAAGTGACAAGTACTAAAGAACCTTTTTGATTGAGGTTTATTTTATTTCAAGAAAAAACAAAAACATTTTGTTCTAATGCTTTCATGTTCATTAATAAGTAGGATTTAATTTAGTTAAATTTAATTTAATTTAATTAAATACATACATCCTGATAAATCTCTAACTTTTTTAGATCATGCCAAGAGGAGGGAGCAAACAAGTCGCAGCTTGGTCAAGGAAGGAACGACGCAAAGAGACCTTGAGAGGCAGTGAGTATCAGAAGGGAACAAGAGCAACAGCACATAACTCCAAGGTCCTATTTAGAACAATTACCTCTGTCATATGTCCCGCCCCCAGTACCAGCTTAGTTGGGTCCCCTGCTAAGTGCGAAGAATTCGCTAAATTTTTCACCAACAAAGTTGAGAATATTAGAATGAACATTTCCCCTCCCACCCGTGACCTAGCTGTCTCACTAGTCTGTTCATCTAAATTGGACTGCTTCCAACCCGTCACTCTATCCTCCCTTGCAAAGCTTATCTCCGCTATGAAACCTGCAACCTGCCCCCTTGATCCTGCCCCCACTGCCCTTCTGAAGGATGTCATTGCAATAGCTGGTCCCAGCATCCTCTCTATTATCAACAGTTCTCTGGCCACTGGCACTGTTCCAACCAGTTTCAAGCACGCGGTGGTCCAGCCCCTACTGAAAAAACCTAACCTAGACCCCACCTTGCCTAGCAACTACAGACCCATTTCCAAACTGCCATTCCTGTCAAAAGTCCTTGAAAAGGCAATCCTTAACCAATTAGTGCCCTACCTGCACCAAAACACCATCCTGGAAAGTTTCCAGTCAGGTTTCAGAGCCCACCACAGCACAGAGTCTGCCTTGTTGAAGGTACACAACGACCTGCTTCTCGCCATCGACACCGGCGACTGTGCAATCCTGCTCCTTCTCGACCTCAGCGCAGCATTCGATACAGTGGACCACACCATCCTTATTGACCATCTCCGGTACGCGGTTGGCATTGATGGCACTGCCCTGAGCTGGTTCGCTTCGTACCTCAAAGATAGGAGTTTCGCCATCAACATAGGCAGTTATTCCTCTGCTCCAGCTAGCCTCTCCTGCGGAGTTCCACAAGGCTCAATCCTAGGCCCCATTCTCTTTTCTCTATACATGCTCCCCCTTGGCCAAATCATTCAAAGGCACGGCATTTCTTTCCACTGCTATGCCGATGACACTCAGCTTTACCTCCCCCTGAAACCCAACAACCAGTCAAATTTAAACAGCCTCTCACACTGCCTTGAGGACATAAAATGTTGGATGGCACAGAACTTCCTCCAATTAAATGAGAGCAAGTCTGAGGTCATCCTATTCGGCCCCCCCGACTCCATCAAATTGATAACAGGCAGTCTTGGAAGCCTATCCTGCCTAGTCAAACCGCATGTCAAAAACCTCGGCATGATATTTGACTCTGCATTAAAATTTGATAAGCAAGTCAACGCTGTGGTAAAAGCCAGCTTCTTCCAACTTCGAACCATAGCTAAAATCAAACCTTTCCTCAAATTCGACGACACAGAAAAAATCATTCACGCTTTCATTTCCTCCCGCCTAGACTACTGCAACTCCCTATACACTGGGATCAGCCAATCTTCCCTGTCCCGCCTGCAACTGGTCCAAAACGCCGCAGCGAGACTCCTGACGGGTACCCGTAAAAGGGACCACATCACCCCGATTCTGGCCTCTCTCCACTGGCTCCCTTTACGGTACAGAATCAACTTCAAGCTCCTCCTATTCACGTATAAAGCCCTAAATGGACACTCCCCCCCCTACATCAAAAATCTTCTAACCCCCCTCTCTAACTCCAGGTCCCTCAGATCGGCCGACTTGGGGCTATTCACTATCCCACGGTCTAGGCTTAAACTCAGGGGTGACCGCGCTTTTGCGGTTGCAGCTCCTAGACTGTGGAACAGCATCCCTCTCCCGATCAGAACTGCCCCCTCCATCGACTCCTTTAAGTCCAGGCTCAAAACATATTTCTACTCCCTAGCGTTTGAGGCTCATTGAGGAGGCGCTGTGAACTGTTTGCGTGCTACTGTATGTTTTCATTTTTTTTTCTATTGGAACCTAATTCAAATGTACAGCACTTTGGTCAACGTGGGTTGTTTTTAAATGTGCTATACAAATAAAATTGACTTGACTTGACTTGACATAACTGAACGTGTGAGGGGATCGCCAGTTGGCATGGGCTCAGTGGGCCAAAGGGCCTGTTTCCATGATGTATCTCTAAACTAAACTAGCATTCTCCTCCATCTGTGGAACTTGTCCTCACCATCAACAAATTTTCTTTTGATTCCTCTCATTTTCTCCAAGTTAAAGGTGTAGCCATAGACACTGGCATGGGTTCCACCCTACTTTTTTATCTAACAGTCATTGTTTCACGTGTACACTGGCACCATTCCAACTCCTGCTCCACTGCATTCATGACTACATGGAAGAGCTTCCTCCTGCATCTGTGCTGTGCAGAACTTGTTGATTTCATTAGCTTCACTACTAACTTTCACCCTGCCCTCAAATTCACCAGGACTATATCTGACACCTCTTTCTTGACCTCTCTATCTTCATCACAGGGGACAGACTATCGAATGATGTCTACTACCAAACGTAAAAAAATGCCATTTATCTGGACTACACTTTCTCTCATCCTGTCTCTTGCAAAGATGCAATTCACAACTTTCAATTCCTCCATCTCCACTGCATCTGCTCCCAAGAGGAGATTGTGTAGGAAGGAACTGCAGATGTTGGTTTAAACCGAAGATAGACACAAAATGCTGGAGTAACTCAGCGGGACAGGCAGCATCTCTGAATAGAAGGAATGGGTGAGGTTTCAGGTCGTGACCCTTCTTCAAACTGAGAGTCAAGGGAGAGGGAGACACAGAGGTAAGGAAGCGTAAGGTATGGAAATGAGACATCTAAGGGGATGGAAGATCAACAAAAATGTAGAATAGATCATTGTTAGCTAGGAGAAGGTGAAAACAAAGTAAAAGGAGATCAAATGTAATCAGGGACAGTCAGACTGGTCAGAGAACTGGCAAGGGGAGGGATGGAGAGAGAGGGAAAGAAAGGGTTACTTGAAGTTAGAGAAGTCAATACCGCTGAGGTGTAAGTTGCCCAAGCGAAATATGAAGTGCTGTTTGTTCCAATTATCACTGGGCCTCACTCTGAAAATGGAGGAGGCCCAGGACAGAAAGGTCAGGGTGGGAATGGGAGGGGGAGTTAAACTGTTCAGTAACTGGAGATCAGGTAGGTTTAGGCAGACTGACCGGAGGTGTTCAGCAGAACGATCGCCGAGCCTGCGCTCGGTCTCACCAATATAAAGGAGTCCCCACCTGGAACAGCAGATACAGTAGATGAGTTTGGAGGAGGTGCAAGTGAACCTCTGAAAAACCTGTCGGGGTCATTGGACGGAGTCGAGGGAGGAGGTATAGGGACAGGTGTTGCATCTCATGCGGTTGCAGAGGAAAGTACCTGGGGATGGGGTAGTTTGGGTGGAAAGGGACTAGTTAACCAGGGAGTTGCGGAGGGCACGGTCTCTGCAGAAAGCGGAAAGTGGTGGAGATGGAAAGGTGTGGCTAGTGGTGAGATCCCATTGGAGGTGGCAAAAAAAGGTGGAGGATTATGTGCTGTATGCAATGGCTGATGGGGTGAAAGGAAAGGACTAGGGGAACTCTGTTCCTATTGCGACTGGGAGGAGGGGGAGCAAGAGCGAAACTGCGGGATGTAGTGGTGACTCTAGTGAGGGCCTCAGCTGTGATGGAAGAGGGGACCCCCGTTCCCTAAAGAATGAGGACATCTCGGATGTCCTGGTATGGAACACCTCATGGTGGGCACAGATGTGGCATAGACGGCGGAATTCGGGGTTGGGGATAGAGTGTTTGCAGGAGGCAGGGTGGGAAGAAGGTTAGTCTAGATCGCTGTGGGAATCAGTAGGTTTATAATAGATGTCAGTCGATAGTCTATCTCCTGTGATGGAGACAGTGAGATTAAGAAACGGTAGGGTGATGTTGGAGATGGTCCAAGTGAATTCGAGTCAAGTTCAATTCTTTTGTGCATTTTGGATCAGGCTGCAATAAGATCAGAAGCTGAGCGACTTTCGCCAAACCCAAATGGAGCTTGCATTGCTCAGTTGTTGCTGAGTAAGTGCTGCCTGATTTCACGCAATACAATCATGCAGCAGATACACTTTTATCTTAACCAAAAAATACAATTATGCTTCATATGTCTAGTATATAATTTCAAACAAATTCACAGAAGAAGAATTAAGAAAATTCTAATTAGATTAGAAAAGATTTCAATGTGTAGAAATATACCTCTGTTAATTTTGTTGATAATTAAATATGTTACTGGATGAATGTTGTAGATTCAACTTGCAATTTTCCTTTTGTTTTCTATTCAGCCACTGGGTGGAGCAATACTCAAAGAATTTCACAGGCTAATGGTTAATTACGACTTGCTTAAATTCAAGTAATTATCAAAAGAATGTAAATTATTATTATCTTCCACACTCCTTATGAAGGATTTTGTGCATCAGAAATTCTGGCTTCCTGACAGTTTTCTGTCCATACATGGAGGGAAAATCATGCATGTATAAATGCTTCTAATAGTTTTGGTGAACAAAAAGATGAGTCTATTTCATTTTCTGAATTCTTGGGCTGGATTTAATTTCATTTAGGTAAATGGAAAAGTGGTAAAGATGGCCTGAAAAGAGAGTGTTAGGATTGTGTGACTTGCCAAATTGTGATATGTCACATTCATCTGAATTAAATTGCATCTGCTAGTTCTCATCCCACTGATGACCCAGTTGATCAAGATCCTATTGTAATCTATATACTAAAACTATAATTTGTTTGTTTGTTTGTGATCGAACTTCAGCCAAAACGGTCCAAGGCAGTGCAACAATTTTGGCCCACCTTACCGTCGTCGCTTTCATGGTAGAAATGGGAGTTTTATTGAAATTGGTGTTATATTTTTTAAGTTATTCACATTTTATAGTTTTTAAAAACCAGCGCATGCGCAGTCGGGGCCGGTCCTCATGTAAGATGGCCGCCAGACCAGCGCCTACACTTACGTAAGATGGCCGCCGGGTGACTGCGCGTGCGCAGTTGAGGGGAGGGTCGTCATTTTCGTTCAGCTCCCACTTCCCGCCAGACGCCCGTTTGGTTTCGCGGTCCAAGTGGGGGAGCGTCACTGCCGCCACTCCCGCTCCAAACCCTGGGCGTCATAATCATTGCCGCCGCTCCGGAGCCCCCGCCATTACCGCTGCCTCCGCTCTGGAGCCCCCGCCATCACCGCTGCCGCCGCTCCAAACTACAGGCGTCTCCTTGACTGTTGGGCCCCGGAGCCCCGCTGATCCATCGCGCCACCGCTTCTTCTTCCCGCTCCAAACCACAGACGACTCCATCATGGCCGCCGCTCCCGCTCTAACCCCAGGCGTTTCCATCACTGCCGTCGCTGCTGAGCCTCGGAGCCCCCGCCCAGCCATCGCGCTGCCGCCGCCGCTCCCGCTCTAAACCACGGGCATTTCCTTCACTGCTGCGCCCCAGAGCCGCAGCTGAACCATCGTGCCGCCGCCGCCTCTGCTTCTTCTTCCCGCTCTAAACCCCGGGAGTCTCCGTCGCCGCTGAGTCCTGCAGCTCCCGCTCAGCTATCACCGCCGCCGCTGCTGCTGCCGCACTCAGCCGCCGCTCTCAGCCACCAGCGTCTCCTTCGCCACTGAGCCCCCGAGCCGCCGCCGAGCAGTTAAAGGTCAGACTAAGTAGACCAAGCGGATCCAATGGGCCCAAACCCCTCCCACATTCGTGTAGTATCCGATCCCCTCCCCTCTCTCCTCTCCCCCCCCTCTCCTCCCCTCTCCTCTCCCCCCTCTCCTCTCCCCCCTCCCCTCCTCTTCCCCCCTCATCTTCCCCCCTCCTCCTCCTCTCCCCTCCACCTCTCCTCTTTCCCCCCCCTCTCCTCTTTCCCCCCCCCTCTCCTCTTCCCCCTCCTCCTCCTCTTCCTCTCCCCCCTCCTCCTCTCCCCCCCTCTCCCCTCCATCCATCCCCATCCCCTCCCTAGGATAGATTTAAAATGTGAATAACTTAAAAAAATATAACACATATTTCAATGAAACTTCTTCAGATAAGACTGCAGGATGACGGTAAGGTGAGCCTAAAATTGTCACGCTATCGTGTACCGTTTTAGCTGGAGTTCAGGAACAAACAAACAAACAATAGTTTTTGTATTAAGATTTTATTTGCTGCTGAGCTGTTAAAGATAAACCCCCTTAAAAACTCCTCCAAACCTCCCCTACATTAACTGAAATTGAGTTAAGGTTGTTTTAAAGCACTCCATCCCCCCTCCACCCCCTTTATCCTCCCTCCCCTCACCTGATCAATACCTATTTCTTTTCAATATCATGCCAAGAGGGAGGAAGACCTCCGAATTTGGTAGAAGGTTTCGGCCTTATTTTATTTCAGCCATTCCCGATTTCGCCTCACATTTTTCCGGAAAACACATGCCTTGACACTTGCCCCGTCGCTTGCCCCACCCCGCCTCGCCGCGCCTCTTGCCTGGTTACGCCGCTCGCCCGGCGTTGCCAGTCCGGGCCAGGCCTCGCCGTTCATCGGGCCACTCCTCGCCGCTATGCTCACCGGGCCGGGCATTAACGCCTCGACATGGGCCTCGACTCACATCGCCGCTCGCCAGGCCTCGCCTCGCCCCGCCGGGCCTTGCATTAACGCCCGCCGGGCCTTGCCGCTTGCCTCACCTCGCCACTCGTCGGACCGCTACTCGCCGCTCGCCTCGTCACTCGCCAGGCCTCCCCTCGCCGCTTGCCAGGCCTCGCCGCTTGCCAGGCCTCACCGCTCGCCAGGACTCTCCACTCGCCAGGCCTCTCCGCTCGCGGTGCCTCACCTTGCTGCTCGCCAGGACTTGCCTCACCTTGCCGCTCGCTGGGCCTCGCCACACCGCTCACCGGGCCCCTACCTCGCCGGGCCTCGCCTAATTTGCTGTTGAAGACCACTGGAGCAAGAATGTCTTCAATGAAATTAGGTATGTGCAGTTTTAAATGAAACTCTTTCTTCATAACTTAGTCATACATTTTATGGCCATTGTTCTTTTATTCAATATCAAGAAAATTGGGATGTGTACGGAAAAAACAAAATAGAAAAAACAAAACAAAACAATTTTTTCTTTGTTGTAAAAAGTATTTCTGTTCAATAACCTTTCGATAAATACCAGAATATACGCATGATAGGCCTGACATTGTACGTAGTCCAAGAACTACAGACTGTTGGAAATAATAGTCGTTTTTCACACGTGAATGGAGCGCAACGCATATGCGCATTTAGCGTGCATACTTTTGTTTTGCAGAAAAGTTGCATTATGTGCAATATTATGAATTTGATGTAAAATTCTGAATTTTGGACATTAAAATTATGAATTTGTAAAATCAAATGTTGGGAGGTCTGTTCATGAACCATACTGTGACCACACCTCTCCATGTTGGAAGAATGGAAGATGCAGAAAGAGATTCCAGAAGCGGTTTATCGAAAGTACAAAGTGTGGAGATGAGTCACATCCTCTGTACAGGAGATCTCCGGATATGGGAGGAATTCAGGGACATCAAGAAGGACGCTGGGATCGACCTATTACTTCTGAATGGGTGGTGCCCTGTAATGCTCAACTCTTGAAGTTGTTCAAATGTCACATCAACGTTGAGATATGCTCCTCTGTAAAGTTGGTCAAGTACGTGCTCAAGTACACCTTGAAGGGGAGTGATCAAGCAGTTTTTGGAGTTAACAGGGATGACGAAATTGCACAGTATTTTGCTGGCAGATACATTGGTCCGTTGGAAGCAGTGGGATCAATCCTTGGATTTCCAACTCATGAGAGACGCCCCGCTGTCATTCGACTAAAGGTACATCTAACACAAGAACAAGTTGTCATCAGAGTCAATGCTAGTCGGCTGGAGAGAAATGAGGATATCACGAATTTAACTTTAACTGAATTCATGGAATTGTGTTCTCGAGATCAATTTGCAAGAACACTGTACTACGCTAATGTACCCCGATTTTACACATGGAACAATAAGAAATGGCAAAGGAGGAAGGTTGGGAAGATAGTGGAAGATCTTCCAGGTATTTTTGAAGCCAACGTTCTGGGACGAGTGTATACCGTTTCTCCAAATTGTGGTGACCTCTACTACTTGAGACTGCTTCTCCATCACGTAAAAGGGCCAGTATCCTTCGATTCATCGAGGACACATGACGGACATATTCTTCCTTCCTTCAAAGACGTCTGCATAGAAAGAGGTTTGTTGCAAACTGACAACCATTGGCAACAGACAATGGAAGATGCTGAGCAGACAAGACTCCCCGAAGCAATGAGAGATTTGTTTGTTTTGCTGACGACTGGTGAGATCAACACTTCTCGACAATTATGGGATCACTTCAAGAATTCAATGTCTGAAGATTACCTTCAAAGAGAACGGAGAACAATCGATGTTCCAAATATCATGATTGATGAGAGGCTTCTTAATCAGACTCTGTTGTATATTCAAGACAAGCTTGTGAATTACAAGACACTGGGATACATTCATGTGCCACTACCAAGACATAGAAAGATGAACCTTGATGGTGACAATCCAGAATTGCTGCGTGGATTGCAGTACAATAGACCTGAACAACAGTGAATTGTTGAAGAGAAGGAGCCTCTGCTGAATGCTGAGCAAAGAGCAGTGTATGACCATGTGTGCAGCTGCTTGGAAAGGAATGTTCCTTCAATGTTTTTCATTGATAAACCAGCAGGAATGGTCAAGACAATTCTCACCAATTTGATCCTCTCCAAAGATTGAGGTCAAGTTGTTATTGCGTTTGCTGTAGCATCCTCTGGTATAGCAGCTACATTGATGCCTGGTGAAAGAACTGCACATTCTCGATTCAAGATACCCATCAAAGTGACCGATAATACAATGTGCAACATTGAGAAGAACTCCAACATGGTTCGTTTGATCAGGAGTGTGAGACAGATTGTTTGGAATGAGTGCCCGATGATTAGGAGGGAGAGCTTTGAAGCGGTGGACAGAACACTCTTCGAGATCTATGCAAAAAGAACGATGAGCCTTTTGGCGGCATTCTTACCATTTGTTGTGGCGATTTTCGACAACTCCTTCCTGTTGTGAAAAGGGGAAATGATGCTGATGTTGAAAATTCCTGCATCAAGAAATCCTATTAACGTTCACATTGTTATATTTTGTTATTCACATTTTAAACTTTAATAAATCCCTTTTCCACTTGCTGTGCCCTTCAGCCGCCCATGCGCAGTAAGACCTCCATGTTCGACAACACAATGGAAACCCGACAGCCCCTAAGAATGGAGGGAGGGATAAGGGGGTTTGGAGTGGGTGACTGGGGGGTGGGAGGGGAAGGGGGAATGGATGGGGAAAAAGAGGGGTTGAGGGGATGGAGTGAGGATGGGGAGGGTGCTAGATTGTTTTATTAAGCCATTTATTTTAAAGAAAAAAGCACAATTTTCCCACGTCACAATGGCAACCCAATGAGTTGTGGGCCCAACGGGTCCACTTGGTCTAGTATTATATAAGGTTCTTCACTGTCCATCAAATTTAGTGTCATCAAACATAAATAAATAAATAGTTCTATAGGCATATAGATAAATAAACATTAAATCAAATAAAACCAGAAGCCTTGGTCCGCAATCTTCTGAGGACCAGATTTGAAGCATTCAAGTCTGGCTACGCAGATTCTTACAAGAAGTCCAGGTACGATCTCAATAATACCATCAAAGAGTTAAAAAGGACTTTCGCTCTGAGCTGTAGGACGAGATGGCTGGACTTTTACGCTCTCACTTTCAACTAGGTGAAACCAAGTTGCAGCTCATGGACAGTGAAGCATCACCCTTGGACAAGCAATGTATTCTACACACGCTTTGATAGAGAGAACCCTGATGTGCCTTCTCAGGCCCCCATAGCGACCTGCAGCTCCGTTGAGGCGAGCCAGGCCAACGTGTCATTGTCCAGGTCAATCAGACCTCGTTCACCATTCGGTGGCCAGTATTTGGGGCAACTGGTGACTATGTGCTCCACTTTCTGTGTTGGGTCCCGACACTCGCAGAAGGCACTGTCCACGAGACCCCACCTCTTCATCGCTACTCCATAGCGTCCGACGCCTGTCCTCAAGCAATTGCTCCTATCCACTGCTTTCGGGGCAGGTCCTGGCCGGGGACGTCCATGGGTTCACCGATGTAGCGGTGTAGCCTAGATGGTTCCGCTGACTTCCACTGGTTTCTCCTTCTCGTCTTGACCTAGGTGGCCTTGGAAGTGTCAACCGGTGTTGTACAGAACAGCTCGTGGGCTTGCATGGCAAAGGGGCGCCGTGACTTGAGGCGCACATGTCGTGGTGTCTCTGTGACGATCTGATGGAGAAGGTGGAAATCGCTAGTCTGTGCCTTTCGAGAAAGGGCCAGCGTGGCTGCTTCTCATCTGATGTTGGCCGTGGCGATGCCGGCAAGGACGGGCAGTTGGTTTACTGGGGTAGCTTGTAGGCATCCGGAGACAGTCCGTAGGGCGCTGTTGAGGGCAGCATCCTGCTTCTTAGCATAGCTACGGCACCAGACCGTGGCGCAGTACTCGGCGGCTGAGAACACCAGGGCCACTGTGGACATGCGCAGTGTCTTCATCGTGGCTCTCCATGTGGTGCCGGCTAGGCGGCGTATCAGTGCGGAACGGGCGCTTATCTTTACCTTGGCACCTTCCAGGTGTTGTTTGAATGACAGCGTTCTGTCGAGCTTCACTCCGAGGTACGTGGGGACGGGCTGGGACTGTAACCGGGCGTTATCCACCATGACGTTCATCTCGCGAGTCGCTTCCGTTGTTAAGATGGAACATTGAGGATGTTGTCTTACCCGTGCTGAGCTTAAGACGCCAGTTCCTCAAATATGAAGACAAGATGTTCATGTCTTTAGAGAGGCCCTCTTCGATTGCTTCCCAGGATGCCTTACTGAGTAGAATGGCCAGGTCGTCAGCATAACCATACTTCTTTGACTGGGTTGCAGGCAGGACATGGATGTAGATGTTGAGCAGCATTGGTGCCAGCACAGAGCCCTATGGGACACCGCCATTTCAACACAGCAGTGAGAAGCAAACTGTATTGCAACATGAATCAGCAAAATTAACCTGGAATAGCCTTCAGTCAAGGAACACGAGATCTTGGCCTCTGGGGGTAAAACAGTCGGGCTGAGGTTATAGCTGAGCTCATACAATGTCACAGATCTGAGAGGACAAATGATTTAGCCAGCGGGTTCGGCTTTTAAAGCAAACGTAGTCAGGAAAATCTGGTTGAATGTTTCTTTTAACAGAGCATAGTGCATAACTTTCTCTATGAAGTCATTTTTTACTCCTATCTCATTGTACCATACCTGGGTTCCCTTGTGCATTATATATTTGCCGATCACTGACATTTTATTATACGGGTGTGCACCTCGTTATGGAGATAATTGTGTTCCCAGACAAATCCCCACATTACAATTTTCTAAAATAAAAAGCTCTTTTCCCCATTAAATCTCATATTATACACCTTTTCAAAGGATCATTTTCTCACATATTAAGCCATTTTATTGGTGAGGACCATTGGACTTGCTCTTATTTAACAGCTGAGGCCAACAATGGATTTGGGATTGACAAGTCTTATGCAAAAGAAACAATGAACTTTGTCAATTTGTCATCACGTCGATTGTGTTAGCAGTCACATCTTCTCCAGTCCTAAGTCATGAACAAAAGTCTCACAGTACAACGCTGCCACCCTCTTCACCCAAGGCATTTTCTCTGCGCGCTGCCTTATGTGTAGGTAGCCTTGGCCAGCTCCATAAAGTAATCCCTCGGCCACTCTTTAATTTATTGCACCCCCTGAACATCTTTGATACCAGCATTCTCCTATAAACCACAATCTTTGAATCCCGTCCCTTTCCCCGATATCCCCAACTTCAAAAGCCTTTCCTAATCCACGAGCTTTGACAAGATTTATTGCTTCTTGTGCATTTTGTGTGTTCCAAGTTTCCGTAACAGAGGAAAAAAAAATTATATCAGATTTTAGGCAATTGTTCTTGCCAGATTACAAAGCCTATGTACATACAAACGAGTGTTTGAGTGAGGCGGAGAAGATTTGCTGGCTACCGCAAGCATCTCCTGCTAAATGAGAATTCATTTTGTGGCAATATCTGAATGGTTGAATTTAACTACACGTTGTCCTTGGTTGGCCTATGCTTCGATATATTGCTTTGCGACGTGTTACTAACTTGCGAACAATTTGGGTTTCAATACGGTGGCATAAGACTGAACGGCCACCTTCACTGTTGTAAGAAAACTGCATTAACATGATTGACTACATTAACTTGGCTGCTGTTCTGTATGTCAATTTGCTTGACAGGGCTTGAATTGGTTAACTTGGCTTTACTCATCTTAACGTACTTGACTGCATGGAGTTCATAAATTTGAGTGGACTCAATTGGTTTAACTAGTTTGACAAGGCTAATTTGATCTACTGTTTTGACTCCAATTTTTCTATGCCAATAGAACAAATTTATTTGACTTGGTGAACTTGCTTAAAAATATGTCAATTTGGTTCATTTAGTTGCCGGGTTTGAGTTGGCTAATCAGTTTGACAATTAATTGTCATAAATGAAAGGAGCAGAATTAGGCCAATCAGCCCATCACGTCTACTCCATCATTCAATCATGGCTGGTCTATCTCCCCCCCCTCCAAACCACATTCTCTTGCCTTCTCCTCACAACCCCTGACACCCGTACTAATAATTTAACCCATACTATTTGTTTGTTCAGTTAGCCTGAGACAGGGTTCATTCAGTGGAAGTTATTGATTGATTCAGGACACCTGCTTTATTGGATTAAATAACGTTAACACTTTCTACAACAGGTGTGGTTGTCTTACCTGTTGACCTATGCCTTTGATTGAAGGTAACTTTGTTGGCTATCCGATTAGTTGATGGTTGTGTCAAACTGAGTAAAATGCTGGTTGAGCGCAAATTGATTCAGCTATTGATGGTTGGCTGCTTGTGTTGAATATGGTTGCTCAGTTAGTTAATTCGTTTTATTTTTCCAATAACAGGTGGCTCGGGTAGTTGGGTTAACTGGATTGATTTGGTTGACTAAGTTTGTCATTGATTTGTTGATCCATTGGCTCCAATTGACAAGTTGTGTCGCTGACTGGAATGGGGTCGAGGATCGCGAGCTGCGACCGTTAACGGTCGTCTCGAGGGGGGAGGGGAGGGTGGCTGTTGCCCCCCACGCGCCCTCGCCAACCGCCCCCTCCACGCGCAAACCACCTGAACAACCGCCTCGCGCTCCCCCGCTAACACGCGTTCCCCCCAACCCGAGCACGCTCCCGCTACCCACCCCGCCCGCTAAACAACCGCCGCAAACCCGCTAAACAACGGCCCCCAACCCCAGCACGCTCCCGCTACCCACACCCCCCCAACCCGCTAAACAACCGCCGCAAACCCGCTAAACAACCGCCCCCAACCCGCTAACCAACCGCCCCCACTCACTAAACAACCACCCCAAACCGCTAACCACCAACCGCCCACCCGCTAAACAACCACCCCAACCCGCTAACCAATCGCCCCCCACTTGCTGACCAACCGACACTCCCAACCCGCTGACCAACCGCCCCAATTCGCTAACCAATCGCCCCCCAACCCGTTAACCAACCGACGCCCACCCGCTAAACAACCGCCCCCAACCCGCTGACCAACCCCTCAGACTCCGACGCCCCAATGACCAACCGCCCCCCCATTGACCAACCGCTCCCCCACTGGCTGGACAACCGACGCCCCCAACCCGCTGACCAACCGCCAACCGCTACCCGCCCGCTAAACAACCGCCCCCCCACTGACCAACCGACGCCCCCAACCCGCTAACCAACCAGCTGACCAACCGACCCGCACCCGATGCCCACACTAAACAACCACGCTCCTCCCACTGAACAACCAAGCTCCTCCCACGGAACAACCAAGCTCCTCCTCCTCCTCCCTCCCTCCCTCCCTCCCTCCCTCCCTCCCTTCAATGCTCTGCGCGTCCCCGCTAATCTCCAACCCCCTTCTCCCTCCCTCCGCCCAGCGCGCCACCCGGCGGGCGGGGCGGGGCGGGGCGGGGCCGGGACGAGCGGGAGCGCGCGCGGCAGAGCCCCGGCTTCTTTAACAGGAGGCGGAGAAGCAGCAGTGGCGGCCGCCTCAGCAGCAGCAGCAGGGTCGTGGTTGCTGCTGAAGTGAAATTAGTGAACCGGGGAGGGAAGAGGAAGAGGAAGAGAAAAGCGGCTGTTATATATATGTGTATATGTATTGTAAAGCAACTACACAGCTCTGAAGAGAAAGGGGAGAGAGAAGAGAAGAGCAAAGCGTCTGTTATATATATAATATATATATATATATATTTGTATATATATATTGCAAAAACAACCTCAGCTCTGAAGGGGAAGAGAGAAAGAAGGAGAAGGGAAAAGCGGCTGCTATATATATTCCATTCCTTCACTCCAGCGGCCTACATATATATATATATATATATATTGCAAAAACAACTACACAGCTCTGCATCTATTTACTCTGCAATCAAGGGTTTTTCCAACCGGGTCACGCCAATTGCGAAAGATATATATATATAATTTAAAATTTGCTGTAATCGTTCATCAGTCCGAGAGGATCAATCGCCATGTTCAGCTGGTTGGGGAGGAGTGATCGAGGCAAGAAGGATCCCGAGCTGTTTAAGACGGTGACGGACGGCCTGAAGAAGCTGTACAGGACCAAGCTGCTGCCCTTGGAGGAGCACTACCGCTTCCACGAGTTTCACTCGCCCTCGCTTGAGGATGCCGACTTCGACAACCAGCCCATGCTGCTGCTGGTGGGGCAGTACTCCACCGGCAAGACAACCTTCATCAGGTAACATTGAAACACGAGTCATTCGGCCCTTCCAGCCAGCACCGCCATTCAGTGTGATCATGGCTGATCATCCAAAATCAGCACCCAGTTCCTGCTTTAAATTTTTTAATTTTAAATTTCAATAGGTGCAGGAGGAGGCCATTCGGCCCCTCGAGCCAGCACCACCATTCAATGTGATCATGGCTGATCATTCCCAATCAGCACCCCGTTCCTGCCTTCTCCCCATACCCCCTGACTCCGCTATCCTTAAGAGCTCTATCTAGCTCTCTCTTGAATGCATTCAGAGAATTGGCCTCCACTGCCTTCTGAGGCAGAGAATTCCACAGATTCACAACTCTGACTGAAAAGGTTTTTCCTCATCTCAGTTCAAAATGGCCTACCCCTTATTCTTAAACTGTGGCCCCTTGTTCTGGACTCCCCCAACATTGGGAACATGTTTCCTGCCTCTAACGTGTCCAACCCCTTAATAATCTTATACGTTTCGATAAGATCCCTCTCATCCTTCTAAATTCCAGTTTATACAAGCCTAGTCGCTCCAGTCTTTCAACATATGATAGTCCCGCCATTCCGGGAATTAACCTAGTAAACCTACGCCCTCAATAGCAAGAATATCCTTCCTCAAATTTGGAGACCAAAACTGCACACAGTACTCCAGGTGCGGTCTCACTAGTCAAGTCAAGTCAAGTCAATTTTATTTGTATAGCACATTTAAAAACAACCCACGTTGACCAAAGTGCTGTACATCTGATTAGGTTCCAATGGGGAAAAAAAATGAAACATACAGTATCATATCATATATATGCAGCCGGAAACAGGCCTTTTCGACCCTCCAAGTCCGTGCCGCCCAGTGATCCCCATACATTAACACTATCCTACACCCACTAGGGACAATTTTTACATTTACCCAGCCAATTAACCTACATACCTGTACGTCTTTGGAGTATGGGAGGAAACCGAAGATCTCGGAGAAAACCCACGCAGGTCACGGGGAGAACGTACAAACTCCTTACAGCGCAGCACCCGTAGTCAGGATCGAACCCGAGTCTCCGGCGCTGCATTCGCTGTAAAGCAGCAACTCTACCGCTGCGCTACCGTGCCGCCCAGTAGCACGCAAACAGTTCACAGCGCCTCCTCAATGAGCCTCAAACGCTAGGGAGTAGAAATAGGACTTTCTCCCCACGTCCCTTGATTCCTTTAGCCCCAAGTCGAGCTAAATCTAACTCTCTCTTGAAAACATCCAGTGAATTGGCCTCCACTGCTTTCTGTGGCAGAAAATTCCACAAATTCACAACTCTGGGTGAAAAGGTTTTTCCTCATCTCAGTCCTAAATGGTAACACTGCAGCACACAGCGGGGAACCGGCCCATCGGCCCATCGCGTCCGTCCTCAGCCACATCTCTACACTTCCCTCTCCCGTTCGCAATCAATCTGAAGAAGGGTCCACACCCCTCGAAATATCACCCATTCCTTCTCTCCAGAGGCCTGGATACAGTGGACGTGGAGAGGATGTTTCCACTAGTGGGAGAGTCCAGGACCAGAGGTCACAGCCCCAGAATTAAAGGGTGTTCCTTTAGAAAGGAGATGAGGAGGAATTTCTTTAGTCAGTGGGTGGTGAATTGTGGAATTCATTGCCGCAGGTGGCTGTGGAGGCCAAGTCAGTGGATATTATTAAGGCATAGATCGATAGATAGCTTCTTGATTAGTAAGGGTGTCAAGGGTTATGGGGAGAAGGCAGGAGAATGGAGTTGAGGGGGAAATATAGATCAACAATGATTGAATGGTGGAGTGGACTTGATGAGCCGAATCACTTATGAACTTGTACTGCCAGTCTCACTGAGTTACTTCAGCATTTTGTGTCTATCTGTCAGGTTAAACTAATCTGCCTGCACAAAATCCATATAATAAATTCTAGAAGCAGAATTGGGCCATTTGCCCCTCTGCCTCCTGTGCTCAAAGGAATAAAGTCCTAGCCTGCCCAACCGTTCCCTATGGCTCAGGCCATCGAGTCCTGGCAACATCCTGCAATGATGCCAGAAATTTGTGGCACAGGAGGATTCCACGACCAAGAAAGATTTTCCTTCCCCCATTCCTCATCCCTGTGTCTCCACTTCCCTGACCAATTCTTTTTCCAAGCTTGTGATGCAGACAAGTAGCTTGAGTGCTCCTTTGGATAAAGTGGTGAGGGTTGGGTTTCTGCCTTTTTGACAATGTCTTGAAAGTTTTCAGGATGTTAGTGGATCAGGAGGGCTTGAGTTCTGTGGTGAGGCTAGATAGGCTTGGTCTTTTTTCCCTGGAGTGTAGAGGCTGAGATTTATAAAATCGCGAGGGGCATTGACAAGGTGAATAGTCACAGCCTTTTTTCCAAGGTAGGGGAGTCTAAACTGGAGAGCATAGGTTTAATGGAGTCACAGACGACCACAGATGCTGGAATCTTGTCCAAAACAGATAGTGCCAGAGGAACTCGGTGAAACCTATCCAATCTTTCTTTATAACAAATTCTTTAGCATGTGCAACATCCATGTAAATCTCGCAGTAAAAAAATTGTAGAAATGTAGAGTTGGTGACTATGGAAGATAATCTGGAGTCTCTGGTGCTCTTTGCAGAGCAATACAGCTGGTCGCATTCCTCTGCACCTTTTCCCAAATTCCTCCTAAACTATTTACTTCCGGATGGTTATCCCTGGATCTTTTGCTGATCACATGTGTCCTGTATCCTTGATCCATTTCTAATTGGTTTCAATTTGCCTTATTTAAAAAAAATCCCAATGTTAAACTCTTTAAAAAAATTTTTTTTAAATCCCATTGGCATCCTGACGAATGAAGGTGAATTCCTTCTCTACCTTCTCTAGTCAGCCCATGTAACTAAATAACATTATCCTTGAATCATTCTGAAAATCAGGGTCGTCAAGGTATGATGTTCTGGACTTGATAATGTGATGTACTCTAATTGGGGAAAGTGTTTTATAAAACACGTTTTATAAAGATTCAACATAATCTTGATTTTGCACCTCGTGCTTTGATATTTAGAAACAAACATTGATCCTTAAAGGGCCTGTCCCACTTAGGTGATTTTTCAGGCAACTGCCAGCGACTGTCAAAGTCGCAGCAGATCGCCAAAATTTTCTTTTACCCCACGACAATGACCACGACAATGCCGAGTCAGGTCGATACAAGTCACTTTTTTTGTGAAACTAGCACCTGGCTAAGAGATTACACCATCTTCGGAAAATCGCAAAATTCACACGCTTATCAATGCTTCTCTGGCGTCCTAATTTTCGCTGAAATCACTGACGTCTGTAATTACTTGAGAGTTTTGAAATATGACATCTTGCCCGGGTTACTTGAAAACCAAGCTTCACGGTAACAAGGCATGAACTGGATTGACTTCCAGTTTACTAATTGCAGTATTAAGAAATTTAATTTTAAACGTGGTTAAATGGATTTTTGTGGGATTCTATGAAAATGTACAGGAGATACATATCTGGTTTCTGAGTTGCATATCTGGGTTGGGAGTCTACTTTAAAAGTAATCGCTGATGGCCATCAATATCGCGAAATTCCCACGCTTACCTGACCGTCAAACTGTCGCCTCCAATCTACCTGTCAAATGTCCTGACGGTAAATAAATTGGTTAAACACAAGTATTTTATGGTCTCTTCAAATGACTTTACTTAATTTAATATTACGTGCTTCTAAATGCATCTGCGACAACCTAGCAAACCTGGGGACAGCATGCGACAGCGCCCGCAATAAGCAACGATACCTGGCGACAAGCCAGCTGTCGCCGAGAAATTTCAATCCGGTTAATTTATCAGCAACGCGCCAAGATCCACTACGATTCTTTGAAGACTCCTCACGATCATGCCCACGACACCCCGACGAACTGTCGGCGACAGTTTAGTCGCCGGCAGTCGCCTTAAAATCGCCTAAGTGGGACAGGCCCTTTAGCAACTGTGTTCTCAACATAGTTTGCCATTTCAAAGGTCAATTTATTTTACCAGCAGTGTTGCTGAATCTCCCTGTGGGATTGTTTTGTTTAGTCCAGGTTGTCTCTTTTCAAACAAAGTATATTACCTTGCTTTTCTCAGCATTGAATTTCATCTACCATGTCATCCAACTCTCACACTATTGCATCCACCATGTGATTTGGTAACTATATCTGTGTACAGTTGTGGCCTGTTTAATATTTTATACAGTTTCATCATGCCTAGCTGCTCTTTACTCTTGCCCTCATTGACTTCTTTAGAATTGCTTTGCCCAGGTTATGTGCTTTTGACTTGCCCCCTGGCCTAAATAAGCAGGCATTTAACCTTACCAGCACTTATTTTACCACAGATAAATGGACCTATAGACCATTCCTTTGAGGGAGGGGTAGGGGGGCTCTTTCAGCTTCTTTGAACTTGCGATCATTTCGTCTGAGTATTTTCCCCTTGAATTTATCTCTGCTGTTCCTTGATTGCTCTCACATGGAGAATTTCACCTTCACAGCACTCCCTGTGTATAGATTTTCCCAAATTATTTTTGCTTTACAGCTACTTTACATTTATGACTGCAAGTCTCTGCTCGGGGTACCTCTGCCTTATCTTTTTTCTTTGGAGAAAATACTTTGGCCTGTTTCCTCATTTGTGTGGCTATTTGATGGTTGCAGTAACATGCTCAATATTTTTGCTAAAGTGCATAATTTCTGTGATGAAGTAAACTTTGCAATGTATTCACAACCGATTTAACATAATCATTTGGAACACAAATGTAAACGAGTGACATTTTGCTGCTCGCATGTAATCTTTTGTGCTGATTTTTGTGTCTGCCTGTTCTCCAAATTAAAATGCATTCCCTTTTGGATGGATAGCAAGATTCACCAGTGCCATACCTGGGTTCAGGGGCTTAAATTGTAAGGCTCATTGGTAAAGTTGGCTTTTATTCCCTTGATTATAGGGATTCATTTACTTTAAACGCCTCTTAAATTTGAGGGGGGGGGGGGGGGGGGAGAATATGTCCTCTTGGAAGAATCCAGGGATAGTGTTACCAATTTAGAAAAAAGATTTGGCCATCACTTTCTTTTAGCTTTGGGACATGGAAAATGGGGACACCTTCTCTTGCTTCAAAAGCCACCATGTTGAAAATAGAACACCCTGGTGTTATTTCTGGGGGTATTGAAAACAGTAAATTGAGTTGAGGTACGATCTGCCATTCACCAATTAAATGGCAAACACTTCTCAGTTGTATTCCCTGCTCCTGACTTTGCAACTCTTTTTGTTAGAAAGTGAATTGTTCTTTAGTAAGCTTTAAGAATTATGGTTAACAGACTTTTGTTACCGTTGTGCAGGAAGGAACTGCAGCTGCTGATTTGCACTGAAGGTAGACACGAAATGCTGGAGTAACTCAGGCAGCATCCCTGGAGAAAAGGAATTTCTTCTCTCCAGAGATACTGCCTGTCCCGCTGAGTTACTCCAGCATTTTGCCTATCTTTTGTTCCCATTGTACATCTATCAAATGACTGCTTGGTTGCTGCAAATTCTTACTTTTCGCTGATTCTGTTTCAGATACCTTCTGGAACAAGACTTTCCAGGAATGCGAATCGGGCCAGAACCCACGACTGACTGCTTCATTGCGGTAATGAATGGGGATGTGGAAGGTGTCATTCCAGGAAATGCTCTGGTGGTGGATCCAAAAAAGCCATTCCGGAAGCTTAATGCCTTTGGCAATGCCTATTTGAACAGGTTTGTCTCAATCATTGAGAGTTGATTTTAATATTGGGGGATTATAATGTGTAGGGCAAGTCAATAGGAGACGATGTGGCTGGCAAGTAAATAGGAGAGGATGAGTAAAAAGACAATTTTGATAGCTGACTACTTCTGTCTTTGGTAGTTAAGTTCAATGGTAAATGTAAGAATGGATAACATTCAACCAGTACTTAATAATACAGTTTTCTAAATTCAATCCATTACAACAAAAACATCAATAAATCAAGATTAACATTCCGGCTCCAGAAATTACACTGATTACAGTATTGATATTAAAGTCGGTCTTGGTGTTTGTAGGCAGAGTATTCCAGTTAAACTATACATATTTTGCTGGTCGACACAAAATGCTGGAGTAACTCAGCGGGACAGGCAGCATCTCTGGAGAGAAGAAATGGGTGACATTTCAGGTAGAGACCCTTCTTCGACCCGAAACGTTACCCATTCCTTCTCTCCAGCGATGCTGCCTGTCCCGCTGTTACTCCAGCATTTTGTGTCTACCTTCGATTTAAACCAGCATCTGCAGTTCTTTCCTATACATCTTTTGCTTCACATCATGGGCACACAACCTATATTCCTTAAGTACTGTAATTCCTTTATTTTGCTGTGTTTTTTTCAGTTTGTACTTCCAATCTTTAGGACGTGAATGTTTGTACTTCCAATCTTTAGGACGTGAATGATTCGTTTTTTATCTCCATTTATGAGCAAACTTGTCACCTTGTTTAAAAGATATTATGGCAGAGTAGGTTTCAAAACATTTTTAATCTGCCTGTAGATAAGGTTTTAAATCCAATCAGTTTCCAGAAACTGGTTGTTCATTGAACTTTGTCCTTAACCTGAAGTTATAATTGTTTTTAAATGTTATCAACTGGAATTAAACTGGTCTAGTCTGAAAATGTGGGGATCTTGGGATCAAACATATCCAGCTAATAACCTTTATGTACAGAAGTGTCCATGCATTATAGATGTAGTTCGAAGGACATTAAAAATTTAGTTGGGCTTTTAAATGTGTTTGAATAAGAGCAAAGAAATTAAATTGGAGGAGTAGCAGTAATTGAGTGATTTTTTGGAATGGGTTCAAGTAATATAACGCATATTGATTTTTGAGCTGGGCAATCAAAAAATCTTTAGTTCACTGTGGTTTGATCAGTAACAACAATGAGGCAGCATATTTTCTTGAACTGACTTGTTTCTTTTTGCCCTGTTTTGGAGTCAGTCATATACCATGGTGGTGACATGCCCTTCTGCCTAACTTGTCCATGCCGACTAAGAAGCCTCAACTAAGCTTGTTCCATTTGCCTGTGTTTGGTTCATTCCCTCTAACCTTTTCTATACATGTTGAGTGTCTTTTACATGGTATTGTACCTCCCTCAACTACTTTCAATGGCTGGCTCATTCCATATACCGAACACCCTCTGTTTGGAAATAGTTGCCCCAAGGGTTTATATTATACCTATTACCTTGATTTCCATTCCCTGCGAAAAAGGCTGTGTGCGTTCACCTTGTCTATTCATCCTGTGCATTTGTACACTTCTATAAGATCTTCCCTCAGTACCTGCAGTCCAAGGAATAAAGCCCTAACCTGCCTAACCACTCCCCCCCCTCTCCCTCAGAGCCTCAAATGCTGGTAACATCCTCATAAATCTTCTCTGCACTCTTCCAGCATAATGGCATATTTTCAGTTGCAGGGTGACCAACACTATCACAATACTCCAAATGCATTCTACCAACATCTTGTTCAACTGCAACATAGCATCCTAACTTGTACTCAATTTCTTTACTGATAAAGGCCAGCATGCCAAAACACAACTTTGCCATCCTATTAACCTGTGACACAACTTTCAGGGATCTATGTACATATACTCCCAGATCTCTCTGCTCTTCAACACTCCCTTGGCCCCGACCATTCACTATGAAAACCCTGCCCTAGTTTGACTTCCGAAAAAGTAACACCTCACACTTGCTTGAATTAAATACTGCAGGCATTCCTTGGCCCACTTTGCCTGTTGATTAAGATCCCTATGTAATTATTGATAACCAACTTCATTGTCTATGATACCACCAAGTTTAATTTAATTTGCAAACTTATTAATCATGCCTTGTACATTCTTATCTAAATTGTTGATACAGGTGACAAACAGCAATGATGTGCCTTGTGGATCGGGCCCAGCACTCATCATTAAGGCACAACGTTAGTCACAGGCCTCCAGTCTGGCAAATAATCTTTTATCCACCCCCCTCTGCTTTCAGCATGAAGCCAATTCTGTATCTAGTTGGCTAGTTCTCCCTGGATCCCATGCAATCCAACTTATCAGAGCAGCCTACCAGGCAGAACCTCATCAAAGGCCTTGCTGAAGTCCATATAGGCTATGTTTATGGCCCTGTCCTTGGACATGAGTCTGAGGCCTAAGATATAGATCTTAGGCCTCAGACTCGTGTCCTGTAATTTGTCTACCACAGATATTAGATTTTTTTTAAATCTACCAACAATGCCACTCTGAAGACGTACAGGTTTGTAGGTTAATTGACTGGGTAAATGTTTAAAAAAATGTCCCTAGTGTGCGTAGGATAGTGTTAATGTGCGGGGATCGCTGGGCGGCGCGGACTCGGTGGGCCGAAGGGCCTGTTTCCGCGCTGTATCTCTAAATCTAAAAAATCTAATCCATAATATCTAACACCTGGCAATGCAGGACAAATGTAGTTATATAGTCAATTTAGATAGTTGCAAAATACTGCAATACTCCCAGTTTGCTTGGCTCTTGCAGTATTTCTAGAATTCCAAATGAATTTTCTGAAATGAAACACGATAATCATTTCCAGGTCATTTTGTATTTCAAAATTCTGCTAGGCAGTTTGAAAATGATTCACACCAGGGATCCGTGGGATGATGTCACTCCTCCTTCAACTGAATATCGGCAGCACAATGTGTAGGAAAGAAATGCAGACGCTGGTTTAAACCAAAGGAGGACACAAAATGCTGGAGTAACTCAGCGGGACAGGCAGCATCTCTGGAGAGAAGGAATGGGTGACGTTTCGGGTCGAGACCCTTCAGACCCTTTTTCTTCAGCAGCACAATGCTGGTTTGAAGTTCATAACAAATATCAATCAGTCCTAATTTGACTTTCACCCCTGCTGCCACCATCCCAGAACACTCCTACTCTGCTGTCTGATCACTTCTGAGGCTTGGATCCAAATATCCCGTTATGATTCTGAGAAGTGTTTTGACTTGAAACTTCACCTATTCCTTTACTCCAGAGATGCTGCCTGACCTGCTGAGCTACTCCAGCCTTTTGTGTCTGTCAACAATTCCCCTGATGGGTGCCTCCACCTGCAGCAGCACCCTCCCATCTTAACTTGTTGCTGCACTTACTCTCGACTGCAATCCTGGTTTTAAAAATCATGTTAATTCTTTGATAACTAATCTCTGCATTCAAGATTTTAACGTGGGACTTTTCTTTCATTTGAAACAAAGCATTGTACTGTATACCGAAATGGCATGGCACTCGGGGATTTAGATTGCCATTAAGGAAATTCTTTACTTGATACAAATGAAGTAAATGTTTGTTTGATTGGGTGTTTTTGCATTCTTCCCCCCCCCCCCTTCCTATGTTTTAGCAATAAAGCACGGAAACGGGCCCTTCTGCCCAAATTGTCCATGTAAGACATCATCCATTTTTCTGTGTTTTCACTTGTGCACCCAGGCCCTTTCACCCATCATCCATCCCCCTGACCTTTAATGGCTCACAATTTAAGTTGGTGCTATCTTTCTTGTCCCCAAATCAATGTAATCAAACTCTGCTTAAATATAGCAAATCACTGAATGCTAGATAAGTAATATCAATTCTTGTGTGTGAAGACACACAAGGAAGATAAATTAGAAATCTGCACTGCAGTTCAGGTAGAGTGGTGGAGGGATTCCACGTAGTAGGATCTGGACATTTGATGCTTTGAAGAACTTTGTTGGGTTCAAATTTAACTTGCCACTGTAGTCGAAGACAAGAGAAAATCCGAAGTTGTAAATCAATTACCATAGATTAGGCCATCCTTGTGTGATTTAAAACTCTCTTAAATCCCGCTATCGTATCTGCCTCAAACCTGTCTGAAGAAGGGTCTCAACCCGAAAAGTCACCTATTCCTTCTCTCCAGAGATGCTGCCTGGCCCGCTGAGTTACTCCAGCATTTTGTCTTCCTTCATATCCATATAAAGTGTTATTTCTGGTGATGGTTAGCTGTGTATACTGCAAGTAATGTGAATGTGGTAATTTGGGTGCAATCCAAATTTTAATCTCACTGCTCTGACCTGAATTCTTTTATCATTAACTCCAGATTCCAGGCTATGATTCTGCCCTGCGCCTTATTGCTTTGAATTCATTTCTATGTTATGAAACTGAATACTCTATTTCAATTTACAGCCTCCCTTTTATTTTACGGCATCTGAGCACTGCCGGCAAAGATGGTTTTTATTGCCCTTGAAAAGGTGTTTGAGTTACTGTCTTTGAATAAGTAAACAGTCAGAACCATTTTTTTAATCTGGATGGAGATCTCAGACGAGAAAGCATAGCTTTAAGGTGGAGGGGCAAAGTTTAAAGGAGATCTGCAGGACAAGTTTTATTTTGTGGGTGTTGGGTCCCTGGAATGGACTGCCTGGGCTAGTGGTGGTGGAGGCAAATATGATAGCGGGATTTAAGAGGGTTACCGTACGATACGGTAGAACGTTATTTGTCCCAGCAGGGAAGTTCATCTGTCAACAGTCATAAAAATACAAAATACATGAAACAAGAAATTAAAGTGATGAGTGGACAGGATTGGGGATATGCAAAGATTGGGGGAGGGGGTGTCAGTTTCAGTCTACCCCCACAACATGACTATTCGTGTTTTAGATAGGCTCATGGATAAGCAGGGAATGGAGGCATCCAGATCATTTGTAGGCAGTGGAGATAAGTTTACATTAGTTTAGAGATACAGCATTGAAACAGGCCCTTCACCTCACTGAGTCTGCATCGACCAGCGATCCCTGCACATTAACACTAATCTACTTATCATGTTTGCATTGTGTTTGACATGGACATTGTGGGCTAAAGGGCCTGCTACTGTGTTGTATTGTTCTATGTAAAGAACGTCAGGTGAAAGTGTTCCTACTGGTAATGCAGAAAACAAATGTTTTGTATGCTTACTATAATTATAAAAGCTTGCTCAACTACTTTGTTTCATTGTTTTGTTTTAGCCTTTGTATGTTTTGTTGCTCTAAAGCTTATTCCAAATTCTTTGTAATTGAGCAATATTTTGAATACAAATATACTTGGATATTTGTCTTGGCTCTAGTTTCTCAGTAGGTAACTGTCTAAAACCCTTTTGTTTATTGCACTTAATAGATTCATAAGTATTTTTGTTTAGACACTATGGCAGCTTTAGATTTAGGATGCTTTTGGATGACAAATAGGGGGGGGCTAGAAATCTTATTTTATCTTAATTACTATAATCCATGAATTGAGGCCTTTTAATGTCTTTTCAAAACATCTTGCCTCACAGATGAGCTGTTGTTAAACATTTTTGGTTGTCTACCCCTCTTATCATTTCGCGCCCCCCCCCCCCCCCATTGCTTCAACATTATTTCTCTACCACCTCTATTTTTGCTTCTAAAAACTTCCTCTGTTTTCACTGACAGGTTATAATGGATGGTCCAGCCTAGAGTTGTTCTTTGCCCTGCAGGAAGTCATTGTGTTGAACTTGTTGGCATGGATGATTTCCTGTCGAATATCTAATTCTAGCCTGTCTTCCCTTCATTTTCACTGATCAATACTACTCGGCACAGGAGAGTCACAAGTTGTTGGATGGCTTTGAATGCGTCCTCTAGGTCAAGGTCTGATTTGGAGATGCTTCTGGCAGATGTCAGTTATTGTAGACTCACTGGTACACCTGCGGAGGCTACTCATCACTGATTCTCTCGACGGTCTCCATGACTGATGACACCAGTTTATCTGAAGCAAAAATTGTAATTGGGGAAACCACATATTAATTAAGCTAAGTTCACACTTTGGAAAGAGCATTAATTTTCTCTCCAGCTTGTTGCCATGTTGTGAACTGTTTGCTCAGACGTTAATGGTTTGCACTTTTGCTGATGTCATGAACTTGTGATCTTTGATCTTTTATCCATATTTTTTAACTTCCCATGCTTTTAAACTACATATGTACAACTACATATTTACAAATACGCATCACAAGTTTTGCTAATTCTAGAGAAGTGAAAGGGCAATCTTTTTTTTAGTTGTGGTTTTAGAGATGCAACGTGGAAACAGGCCACTCATACCAGCGATCCCTGCACATTAACATTATCCTACACATACTAGGGACAATTTAGACTTGTACCAAGCTAATTAACCTACAAACCTGTACATCTTTGGAGTGTGGGAGGGAACCGAAGATCTCGGAGAAAACCCATGCGGTCACAGGCAAACTCCGAACAGACAACACCTCTGGTCAGGATCAAACCCAGGTCTCCAGCGCTGTAAGGCAGCAACTCTACCGCTGCGCCACCATTTCACCAAAATGGGGGAAATCTTGAGCAAAGCACGGTGCTGGAAGAACTCATTGGACAACGTCATCTGTCTATTCCCACCCCAGATGCTGCCAGACCTGCTGAGTTCCTCCAGCACGACTTCTTGTTGCTAATTCTAATTGGGTAATTATATCAGAATATAATTGTTGCCATGTATTGAAGTAATATCAAAAGAAATGGATGTGCATATGTGTTTACTGAATAATGAGAGGAATTTTACACTGAGTTTTTGAAGCTACAAGTATTTCAGATGGTCAGGATTTGACCTCTAGTCAACTCTGGGGTAGACTTTGCAGGACATAATTCTGTGATGTACAGATTGAATATATGGAAATTCTGTTTTTCTTTGCTGCAATGTACTTGCTATTGGTTGTACAATGACTTGTATTAGCAGTATTTATGAATAAGGAGGAGAAAATGGAATCCTTGAATAAACTTAAGAATACTGGATTTAAGTTAAAAGAACAATAGGAGTAGAAACTGGTGTAGGCAGCACAGTCTGTCAGGTATTCACTACCATGTCAGATACTTTGATTCCTTCACTTACTCGTTCTATCCCATTCCCCATTTTATTCAATTCCTTTGGTGTCCTAAAATGGTCCATCCCATCTAGTTCTAACCACCTAGCTTAGGGAACCTGCCTTGCTTCATCCACCCTGGTAACCCCTCTCAGAATCTTTTCTCGGTAGGATCATCCTAACATTCTTCTAAATTACTTGAATATGGGTAAATTGTGCTTGGTTCTTAGCATCCTCCCAGGTAAATGAAAATCAAAACAACTGAAGGTATTGGTAATCTGGACTAAAATTTGTCGGAAACCCAGCAGTTGGTCAGAGAAAAAAAGTTAATGAAGACCCTTTGTCAGAACTGTATCTTCAACTTGAAATGTTAACTGTCTCCTTCCACAGATGCAGATTTGTTTCTGGTATTCTCGCCCCAAGAATCCTGTTTTTGAAGCCATGATGCACTGATTCCAAAGCTAGTGCACGCTCTGGGTCTGGGGATAAATCTATGTACATTACTCTAAATGACATATTAACAAAATTCCACTTGATGTCCAGTAAACTACTTTCATTATTAGTAGTGGAGTACAAAATCCAATGCAGTTTGATGCAAAAGGTTGGAGTAACTCCGCGGCTCACAGCATCTCTGGAGAAAAGGAACTGGAAAAGAAAAATAAACCCTCTTTAGACCTCTTAATTTCTAACTGCCAGCGTGACATCAATCGCCCCAACTTTTCCACTCCCCTTACATAGAAACTTAAAAAGTAGGTGTGGGCGTAGGCCATTCGGCCCTTTGAGCCATAGCTGATTATCCAGAATCAGTACCCTGTTCTGCTTTGTCCCCATATTGCCTTGATTCCGTTAGCCCTCAGAGCTGTATCTAGCTCTCTCTTGATTCCCTACTCTAACCTCACCCCCTCTGAACGTTTTCCCTCTGCTCACTCTAGAGCAACTCCGACATCATCATCATCAAACCGACGACAAGGGAGGTGCTGAGGTAGTGTGGCAAGTTGACATCTACCGCGCTAAGGCCAGGTGCCGGCTCTCGGACACCCCCTCCTACCTATCCTTGGACCATGACCCCACATATGAGCACCAGTCCACAATCTCATAGACTATTTCTGATTTTATCACTTCTGGCTGTCTGCCCTACACACCCTTCAACCTTACCGTTCTTCAGACCCACGCATCCTGTTTTTACCTTTCCAAAATCCATAAACACAATTACCCTGGCTATGCTCAAGACCTTTTTATGAATTTAAATTTCATTAACGTCTTCCCGTACTGAAAGATGGTCCTGCAAAAATGAAAAATGGTCTCGGATTAATTTAGCTTAGTTTTAGTTTGGAGATTAGAGATGCATCGCGGAAACAGACCCTTCAGCCCACAGAGTGTACCGATCGGCAATCCCCGCATACTAACACTATCCTACACACACCAGGGACAATTTACACTGATACCAGGCCAATTAACCTACAAACCTGTATGTATGTCTTGGAGTGTGGGAGGAAACCAAAGATCTTGGAGAAAACCCATGCAGGTCACGGGGAGAACGCGCAAACTGTACAGACAGCACCTGTAGTCAGGATTGATCCTGGGTTTCTGGCGCTGTAAGGCGCTGTAAGGCAGCAACTCTATCGCTGCGCCACCTGCGTCTGTTTTCAATGATTTCTGCATGGGCCTTTTTTATTGTAGAAAGTTGGTGTTATACAATGGGGATATAGCTTGCGCAATTTGTGGTATGCTTCAGTGAATAATCAGAGGATTTGAACCACAGACTCCAAGCCTGCACACATCCAAGCACCTGCCGGAAGTTGTTGACCTTGGCTTTGGGGTGATGTAGGTTAACAGCTTCGCATTTGACATATAGATTCACTCCACTCTACAATTACGTGCAATGATCCCTGGCACGATTTGTTCGTTGTGAGCACCATTTGTACAAAAATACATTATTTAGCAGTAATCTGACATTGTACCATCCACCTATTCACTGGCAATGAGCTGCAATAGATGATCATTTCTCTTTACTGCACAGTGATTTTTTTGGTGTCCATTTTCTTAACTGCTTTTAACATGCCATCATCCAGTGTTAAGGGCCTGTCCCAATTAAACGATTGACTGTCAAAGTCGTAGCAGATCGCCAAAATTTTTTTTTACCCTACGACAATGACCACGACAATGCCGAGTCATGTCGATACAAGTTACTTTTTTTGTGAAACTAGCACCTGGCTAAGAGATTACACAGTCTTCGGAAACATCGTGAAATTCCCACGCTTATCAATGCTTCTCTGGCGTCCTAATTTTCGCTGAAATCACTGACGTCTGTAATTACTTGAGAGTTTTGAAATATAACATCTAGCCCGGGTTAGTTGAAAATCAAGCTTCATGGTAACAAGGCATAAACTGGATTGACTTCCAGTTTACTAATTAAGAAATTTTATTTTAAATGTGGTTAAATGGATTTTTGTGTGGAGTGTGGGCATTCTATGAAAATGTATGGGAGATGCATATCTGGTTTCTGGGTTGAATATCTGGGTTGGGAGCCTACTTTAAAAGTAATCGCTGATAGCCATCAACATTGCGAAATTCTCACACTTACCTGACCGTCAAACTGTCGCCTCTAATCTACCTGTCAAATGTCCTGACGGTAAATAAATTGGTTATACACAAGTATTTTATGGTATCTTCAAATTACTTTACTTAATTTAATATTACGTGCTTCTAAATGCATCTGCGACAACCTAGCAAACCTGGGGACAGCATGCGACAGCGCCCGCAATAAGCATCGATACCTGGCGACAAGCCAGCTGTCGCCCAGAAATTTCAATCTGGTTCATTTCTCAGCGACGCGCCGAGATCCACTACGATTCTTTGAAGACTCCTCACGATCATGCCCAATTGGAAGGTTAGTCGCCAGCAGTCGCCTTAAAATCGCCCTAGTGGGACAGGCCCTTTTGTGTACAACACTGGTCTTAGATCTGCATTTGGGACTTCATGCTCACAGAACTAAGCCTTTAGAAATGGAATGCTTTATTTGCAAGTAAGTTGATGTTCTGTTTGTTCCTTGCAACTTGATAAATTCTGAAATTTAAAATGCAGGTTCTAAAATTGCCCCAGCAGAAAATTTTACAATCGTTTACTTCCATTTGGCAAAGAAAGAAGGGATAAATTTGATTTTTTTAAAAATGTTTTGTGATATTAAAAGTTTTGCAGGAACCCACGTTCAAATGAATCCAAAGTATTTGGAAGTTGTAGATTAATGCCTGGTCAAGAAGTGGTGCTGTGTTACCCCATCCAGGTCTTCAGCTGTTGCATTCCAATAATGTAACTTTATTTGTGTGCATTAATATTTAAATCGTTTGCCTTATTAATGAATACTCAATAATGAAATACTTGTTTTCTAGATTTATGTGTGCCCAGTTACCGAATCCTGTGCTTGAAAGCATTAGCATAATTGACACGCCTGGTATCCTTTCAGGAGAAAAGCAGCGCATCAGCAGAGGTGAGGTCTTAAAAATGGTGCATGTTTCCTGTTAAGTAAAATATCGCAATTGCTTATGTTTTGGTGTGTGGTGAGATCGTGGCACAGGATGCTTGTTTAGTGCAGGCTCTCTCTCTGTGCCAAGCAAAATACACCCATGATGGAAAGGAATGTCATATGAGGAAAGATTGGAAAGACTGGGCTTGTATGCACTGGAATTTGGAAGGATGAGAGGGGATCTTATAGAGATGTATAAAATTATAAAAGGACTGGACAAGCTAGATGCAGGAAAAATGTTCCCAATGTTGGAGTCCAGAACCAGGGGCCACAGTCTGAGAATAAAGGGGAGGCCATTTAAAGCTGAGGTGAGAAGAAACTTTTTCACCCAGACTGTTGTGAAATTGTGGAATTCTTTGCCACAGAAGGCAGTGGAGGCCAATTCACTGGATGAATTTAAAGGACAGTTAGATGGAGGTCTAGGGGCTAATGGAATCAAGGGATTTGGGGGAAGGCAGGCACTGATTGTGGATGATCAGCCATGATCACAATCAGCCATGATCACAATGGCGTTGCTGGCTCAAAGGGCCAAATGGCCTCCTCCTGCAGCTATTTTCTATGTTTCTATATTCAGTCAGAAATGCAAGCTCTCATCAAGAATACTACAAATAATTGTCCTCAAAACATTAGTTTTAAGAGACATTGGGTAGTGTTTGCTCACTGTCGTACACTGGCTACGTTTCCAATAGTTCATAGAAGGTACATTGAATTTGTACAGTGAAGGATGTGGGACAGAATTTGTTAGATTAATGATTTCTTCCTGGAAACTATAATGCTGAACCAAATTACTTGTCTACTTGATACGATGTGAATTACCTTGAAAATCAGCATCTATTATTTCCTGAAGTCATTATTTGCAGTACTGATAGATGAAGAGTATTTTTTTTTACAGGTCTAATAAGGATAAGATGGACTCCATTTAATGGTAGGCCCTAGAGTGTAATGAGGTACAGAAGGACCTTGAGTAAGTCCATAGCACAGAAAGATAGGTTGGTGAAGGCAGCAGATGGGATGCTAACCTTCATTAACTGGCGCACAAAATACAAGGACTTGGAGGTCCTGTAACAACTTTATAGAACATTAGTTAGTGCAAAGTAATGCATTTTAGGAAGTTAATCTTGACCAGTACAAACATAGGGTGGCACAGTGGCACAGCGGTAGAGTTGCTGCCTTACAGCGCCAGAGACTCTGGTTCAATCCTGTCTTTGAGTGCTACCTGTACAGAGTTTGTACGTTCTCCCCATGACCTGCGTGGGTTTTCTCTGGCACCGGTTTCCTCACACACTCCAAAGATGTACAGGTTTTTAGGCTGATTGGCTTGGTAAATTTGTAAATTGTCCCTAGTGTGTGTAGGATATTGTAAATGCGCGGGAATCGCTGGTCGGGGTGGACTCGATGGGCCAAAGGGCCTGTTTGCACACTATCTCTAAAACAAATAAAACTTAAACACAGGGAATGGCAGTGTTGTGGAACATACCTAATATAATGTTAACCAAAATTAGGATCTTATTTGTGTGAGCAAGGAATAATACAAATTGACCATGATACGCGATTAGTGGTCATCGTGATGTTTTGACATAAAGCCATTGCTAACATATCACTCTTTCAGCCTGATTTTCTTCTTGATTCAATACTTTTAAGGTAAATCTACAATTACTCTGCTTTTAAAATCGCCTGCTTCATATTGGCTTCCGTTTCCAAACAGACATTCAGATTACAAAAATCTCATCTGCTTCGAGCATGTGATATAGCTGTGTGTTTGTCTCTTTGTATTTCATCCCTTTCTATTATATTCCGATGCTCACTTTTATTGGTTGCAACTAAGGTACGATTGGAGAGATTTGTTCTGGTCTAATTACATAGTTTTTGGAAAATGTACCAAAAAAGTTGATGTCATCCACCAGGAGGATCTCTGGGATCTCAAAGGAAACGGATCTTATTGAAATGCCCTTGACCTGTAATTTAAATGTTAGTTATTGTGACAAACATTGTTCTTGGAAAAGGTGTCTCATAGCAGATGTATTCATTTGGAGAGGATTTTATTCTGACTTTTAATGATACAGCCGGGGGGGAGAGGAAGCATACATGCTAATTTTCCCAACCTTTTCTCGCACTTGCCTTTCGGATCCTGTTTAACATGAACCATTTTCATTCAATCTCCTAGCATTCATGTTGAACCAAACCCTGCTCTATTATTGTTTTTTTTCAAATATACTGAACTTTTTGTTGTCATAGTGTTTACTATGCTTACATATCTGTAATGCTGCTGCAACTAAGAATTTCATTGTTCTGTTTTGGGACATGATGTTAAAACACTCTTGACTTGCTGCACCCTATCCCATAAGGTCTCTTTGTTTTTGTTTTATTTATTTATTGATGTCATCGCGCAACTGTTTGCCAATTTTAGTGCCACGTCGTTGGCCTCTGCAAGATCCTTTACAGTGCATGTGTCAAGCAGCACGTCACAGCTCAGGAGTTGTTCCATAGTCTGGAGGCCCCGTCTGCACTCGCAGTCTGCTACATCTTCAATATATCGCCACTTCAGCATGTTCGATTTGCTCCTCCCCACGCCTCTCCACAGTCTGTTGAGACTGCGCCAGGTTATCCACGGTTGGTCGGAACCTGGTGGGAGCTTCTCAGAGGGGTCGATTGCCATGTGAATGTCTTATGGAGGTTTCTCTAGTCTCTCTTCTCAGAGTTTGAGCCTTCTGGACGATGCACTGCAGTCCAGGGGACGGTCAGAAGAGAGCAAACCTGCGTGATTTCAAACGCTGAGGTAGCAAAGGGTGGTCATGTAGGGGGTGTCTTTCATCCTCTGATTGTCTGAGGCGTTCTTTTTGACTGGCTACAGCTCTTCTGATTCCAGGAGGTGCAAGGCCAGAGAGTAGGTAGATGTTGTCAGTCTTGGTAGGTTTCATGCATCCACTGATGATCCACAAGATTGTTCTTGTTAACCAGAGGGGTTTTTGGTGAATTTTTTAAAATCCTAGTCTCTCCAACCTATTTCCTGCCCCACCACCTCCACCCCTTCAGTTAGTCCCTTACTTCCTATCTCCATGACGTGCATAGAAATAATGGCCCCATAACCCAGGATTATTTATTTGTCAACACATTTTTCAGTTGCGCTACAACATACAGCAAAGGGTCACTGAGGCTCTTGTGGTGATTTCATCATTCAATAATATCTGATTACAACCTCTCCACAGCATTCCTATCTATCCAGGATATTCACCCCTTTTTTAAGAATCTGTCTCCCTCTGCCTTAAAGGAGATTAAGAAATTTGAGGAAGAGTTCCAAGGATATTCCTTGATCTCCTCAATGTCAGTTGAGATATTTAGAAGGCCGGCCGCATAATTAAGGATGAGTTGCACCCTGGCCATTCCCTCTTCCCTCTTCTCCCTTCTCCCTTCTCCCTTCTCCCTTCTCCCATCAGGGCAAAAGTGTGAAATCGCACACCACAAGATTCAGGGACAGTTTCTTCGCAGCTGTTATCGGGCAACTGAATCATCCTACTGCAACCAGAAAGCAGTGCTGAACTACTATCTACCTCATTGGTGTCACTCAGCCTATCCATGATCAGACTTTGCTGGCTTTATCTTGCACTAAACGTTATTCCCTTATGCACCTGTACACTGTAAATGGATCGATTGTAATCAGGTATTGTCTTTCTGCTGACTGGTTAGCACGCTACAAAAAGCTTTTTACTGTACCTCGGTACACGTGACAATAAACTAAACTGATGCTAAGTAGCCTCCTCTACAAACATCCACTCCAGTGACGCGCTGAGATGTTGCCCTTTGGGTGGGAACTAATGGGTTGTTTGAAGTTTGCTGTAAGAGTCTAAATTGTGATTATACTGTTTTTCTCAGGAGTTTTTAAGATTACAAAAGAAAACTACAAAATCCCAATTTGTGATGCCCAAGCAAAGTCCTAGGATTGCTGGAATATTGTGTAGATTAGTGGTGGAGTAACTCTGCAGGGCAAGCAGCATCTCCGGAGGACATGGATAGCCAAGGTCAGCTATGCATGTCTTCCAGAGATGCTGTCTCACCCCTTGAGTTACTCCAGCACTTTGGATATGAGTTTGCTTTATTGAAATGTTTTCAATAGAATTCAGGACAGCACCATGACTTGGAATCTGGGTCTTTTTCTGACTCTCATTCCAGCAGCTGCTGACACGCCTTCAATTCTCAAGTGCATTGTTACAAGTTTTCATTTGGAACATGATTTTGGCCCATGTGGGGGTAATGTGCAACTGGGAGGATTAGAATAAGTTAGACAAGTGAAATAATGAACATTGTGTCCAACAATGTGGTGCTGATCAGCTCACAAGTTCCAAATCGACAACGTGGCTGCATTTCTCTGAGGTTGAAGATCTGAATTTGTGGGTCTGCACCTACTTGAATGTCTGCATCTACTTGAATGATTGTCAGCAATTTCAAGACAACTCCTCCCTTCTCCCTACCCCACCCATCCCCCAAACAAAGCATGAACCCCAAACTTGTGGTCTGCGACTTTTTGATGGTTTGCCTGATTTCATTCCAATGAGGGATTCCTTGCAAAATCCTAGCCTATTAATTCAGAATCTGCTAAATTGAGGCGTAGAATTCGGCCCATCGAGTCTGCTCTGAACAGAATCTGTTCTGTTCAGATCAGTCATGATTGAATGGCAGAGTCTCGATGGGCTGATTGGCCTAATCTGCTCTGTTCCCCAATAATTACAAGGAGCAGTTACTGCTGATATTTGGAATCTTGGTATAATGGAGGAGACAGACTGAGGTCCACAGTTGTCAATACACTAATTTTAAACCTGAATTTGGTTTGCAATATCTGAATCTCAAACAGATGGTTTTGACAGCTGGTTCAGTCAGGGGAATTGGTTCGGACAGCTGTTATTTTTCAGATTTTTTTGTTGTGCTTATTCAGCGCTCTATCTTTGCGTGATTGTTTTACATTGCAGAGCCCTTTAAACTCAGAGCCCAGTATTCTGACTGGAAGGACTGTTCAGTAGGTCAGATTTATGGTGATCTCTGACAAATGAGGATAGCTTGCCAATCACAAGTTCTGGGCCAACTTGTTCGCCTGTGGTATGTGTACCATTTGCAGTAAGTGTAGGCCATCACTGAATAAATACCAACGCTTTCAGCGGCACACCCATTTTATGAATAATTTTGTCTCAAGAATGCAAGTTAGACTGACCAAGTGCTAAATGCAGTATGTGCTAAGTTAGAGCACAGCTGTGATAGCTGTGAAGATGATGCAACTTGCCTCACTTTGAGGGTTAGTCATCCAAGATCTAGTCTTTTGAGCAAGGTATTACTTTGGGTCTCTGTCTGCCTGTTGTGAATGCAAAAATAAATATTCACATACTATTCAGATTTTTTTGAATATGGGGAAAAGGTGAACAGTGGTATTTTCATTGGGTTGATATTGTAGCCATTACATTTTGAAGCAATTAACCTAGATTTGATTGGGGGTGGGGAGGGTGCATGTTACAATTTCTAAATTTTTAGATGACTAAATTTGGCAGTATTGTGATTACATCAGACCATAATCAGGCTGGTGGAATGGTAGATGAAGTTAATGCAGAAAAAGTTGGGTGAGGCATTTTAAAAGGAAGAATGAAGAGAACCAATGTAGCATAACGGATACTGCTTAGAATATGTGCAAATACCAACTTTATCAATGGAGAGATATTAAAGTAGTTAAGACACATCTAATCTGTATAAAACACTAGTCCAGTATCAAATGGAGTCGAATTCAATTCTGCTCGCCACATTATAGAAAGGCTGTGAAGGGAGAACAAGTCCAGAAAATATCTAGGAATGGTTCTTGAAATGGGCAATTAGAGTTACAAGGATAGATCAAGGAGGCTGGACCTGCTTTTCTTGCACTGTTTTCTTAATAGAAGATGCCAAGGGCAGTGACAAAGTAGAATGGCAGATGAGGATGCTTATGCTGGAGAGTGATTTTGTTACAGGATCTTTTGAAGTTTGAAAGAGGACCAATACATCGGACTTCTCTTGCTATCTTAAACACTGGGATGTTGATCATTGTGTCCTTGGATCTATTAGCTTTGTCTCTCCAACTTGAATACTTCAAAGTGCTGTATTTGTACTAACACAATCTCCTTCAGTTCCTCAATGTCACGCGGCTCGTTCTCATTCTGACAGGTATTTTACCTTCAGTGCAAACCTACACAAGTTTTTAATTCCTCTGCCATTTTATTTCATTCCACATTTTAAATTCTCCCATTTGTTTAAGGAACCCACATTTTCTCTTGCTAGCCATTTCGTTTAAATACACAAATAGAAGCTTTTGGATTCAGTTTTAATTTCTCCCCATTTATTCCCCTTGGGTCGTCCCCTCCTTAATCAATTTCTTAGTGCTTTTCTGATGAAATAGGCCTACTGCTATTTCTGACAGCCTTTTGCTCTTAGTTTGATTACAGAGCAATTGGTTTTTGTATTACAAGTTGCATGCCATTCTATTCCTAATGTCATCTCAGTTGCTTTCCTACCAAATCAATGGCAATAAAAAATAATTTGGAAACAAAACTGCGGAATACTGATTTACAAAAAAACAAACTGCCGGAGTAACTAACCAGGCAGCATCTCTGGATAACATGGATAGGTGACATTTTGGGTTGGGACCCTTCAGATTTATTGGGGGGGGGTAGGGGGATAAATCTTTTTTAAATATTTATATTCATAAATTCATTGTGCTTATGTGAAATGTTCCTCTTTTTTTTGAGGCAACGTGAAAACTATTGCAATAAGATAAAGTAATTCTTGGGGCATAGAAACATAGAGAATATATGCAAGAGTAGGCTAGTTGGCCCTTCGAGCCAGCACCGCCATTCAATGTGATCATGGCTGATCATCCACAATCAGGACAGGTGCTTCCCGACTAACGATGCTTCGACGTATGGTATTTCGACTTTACATTGGTGCAAAAGCTAGGCAATGGCAGCTCGCTTCCGGCCACGTGATCAGATGTATTTAAATGCATTTCAATGTACGATGTTTTCGGTTTCCGATGGGTTTATCAGAACATAACCCCATTGTAAGTTGAGGAGCACCTGTACCACATTCTTGCATTCTCCCCATATCCCTTGATTCCACTAGCCATAAGAGCTCTATCTAACTCTTTTGAATGCATCCAGTGAATAGGTCTCCACTACCCTCTGAGGCAGAGAATTCCACAAATTCACAATTCTCTGGGTGAAAAAGTTTTTCCTTATCTCAATTCTAATTGGCCTACCCCTTATTCTTAAACTGTGGCCCCTGGTTCTGGACTCCCCCAACATCAAGAACATGTTTAAGAAAAAACTGCAGATGCTGGTTTAAATCGAAGATAGACACACAATGCTGGAGTAACTCAGCGGGTCAGGCAGCATCTCTGGAGAGAAGGAATGGGTGTCGTGTTGTTTGCATCTAGGTTGTCCAATCTCTTAATTTTATGTTTCTATAAGATCCCCTCTCATCCTTCAAAATTCCAGTAAATACTAGCCCAGTCATTCCATTCTTTCATCAGATGACAGTCCCGCCATCCCGGGAATTAACCTCGTGAACCTATGCTGCATTCCCTCAATAGCAAGGATGCCCATCCCTCAAATTAGGAAGCCAAAACTATACACAATACTCCAGGTGTGGTCTCACCAGGACCCTATTAAACTGGACCTCTTTGCTACTGTACTCAAATCCTCTCGTTATGAAGGCGAACATGCAAAGTAGAAGAACACCACCTTGTATTCTGTAGACACAAATTACAGATGCTGGTGAAACTCAGCAGGTCAGGCAGCATATGTGGAGGGAATGGGCAGATGAATTTCAGGCTGGGACCCTTCTTCAGACTGACACTCAGACTTCAGATGTGTTTGAATTCTCAAGGGCCACCTACTGGGAATCTTCCATTAACTTCTGTTTACAATGACATTTTCTTTCATTTGAATGGGGCCAATCTTGTGCTGAGCATAAAAGCATATAAATGGATGGAGGAAAATAACTGCAGGTCCTGGTATAAATCGAAGGTATCAAAAAATGCCGAAACGTCACCCATTCCTTCTCTCCTGAGTTGCTACCTGACCCGCTGAGTTACTCCAGCATTTTTTGATACCTTCAATAAAATGGATGGAGAAGTGGGGGGGGAAAGATTTTTTTAATTGAAGACGCATGAGACTGCAGATCCTGGAATCTGGCGCAACAACCTTGCTGGAGGTGCCTTTCACTCCTGATGTAGGCGTTTGACCTGAAACAGCAACCATTCCTTTCCACCTACAGATGCTGCTTGACCCACTGAGTTCTTCCAGCAGATTGGTGCTCATAATTATTGCCAGTTCTTTCTCATATTCTAGTTTTCCGCCCTTTCCAGGGAATGCTCAGTAAAGTAAGACTCGTTCAGTGTGGCGGGACTGGACCATGGAGACTTCAGTGAGGAACCTAAAGTTGTCAAACTTGTAAAAATAATTGACTTTCTGGCGGACAGTTTTGCTATATCCCTGAGCTACTCTTGAAAATAGAATATATTTAGACTGGCTCAGCAAAGACTAAAATGAGCACAGCAAAGGAACAGCAGAAACAATTTGTCCTTGTCCTTGTTCAACAGGGATTGGGCTTATTGTTTTGATTATTTCATTTTTCTCACTTCACTCAACAACTGAAGTTTTGCCAGTATTAACCTGCCAAATGAAAGTGGAAATTTGATTCGGAAATATTGTTGGTGTCAAGGATCATGTGAAATTTGAAAGCTACACTATATTCAAAAACTTGGCATTTGAGTCTTAAGTAGTGCACATATTCTCCATTGTCAATTTTGATATCCTGGGGCATTGATAATTGTCAGAGGAAATTGTACTGCTTTGTGTGTCTTTCTCCTGGCTTCAGGTTTTTGTTCCATTCTCTTCCACTCCCCTGCTGTCAGGGAAATGGATAACTATAAGATAAACTAATTTTAGAGGAGGTTTGGGCAAATGGCAATATGAGCTTAATGAGCTGCTTTAATGCTGCATTCCCAGTCGGCGGCACGGTGTCGCAGCGGAAGAGTCACTGCCTCACAATGCCAGAGACCCGGGTTCCACCCTGACTGCGGTCCTGTCTGTACGGAGTTTGTAGGTTCTCCCTGTGACAGCGTGGGTTTTCAATGGGTGCTCCGGTTTCCTCTCTTGTGTAGGTTTGTAGGTTAATTGGCGTCTGTAAATTATCCCTAGTGTGTGGGATAGAACTAGTGTACAAGTGATTGATGGTCGGCGCGGACCTGGTGCGCTCACGAGCCTATTTCCACACTTCCAAACCACACAGTGGATATAACTAGTCAACTCTGCTGTCAGATGCACAATTATGATGAGATACAGGTGCAATAAAAACCTTACTTGCAGCAGCACCAGACAACACTAAAACAAAGTACACAAATTCTGTAAGTCAATAAAAAGAATTTACATGCGTAGACACAAGGAACTGCATATGCTGGTTTACAAAAGGCCGTGCTGGAGTAACTCAGCGGGTGAGATGGCTGACCTGCTGAAGAGCCACGAAACATTGCTTATTCGTGGCCTCCAGAGATGCTGCCTGACCCGCTGAGTTACACCGGCACTTTTTTTTTTAAAAGAAAGAAAGCTGCAAGAAACAAGACATTGGTGCAAAACATAATTAGGAAAAATTACAAGTGCATGGTAGAGCTAGAAGCGTTCCATTGCGTGATTAGGTTTAAGGTTGTGCTGGTTCATTCAAGAACCTGGTAGTTGTAGAAAAGTAACTGCTCCTGAGCATGGTGGTGTGGGACTTCTGGCTTCTGCACCTCGTGCCCGATCTACAGCAAGAAGTGGGCCTTACCCAGCTGCTGCACTTTCTCGATGGCAGATGCTGCCTTTTTCTGAGGCAACCCCTTGTGTAGATGCTTTTGTTGCGGGAGAGAGTTGTCGCTTTGAATGAATGATACTTTATTATCACATGTGACGTGTCTCGGTGAGATTCTTTGTTTTGCATACACGTAAGCAAAGAGTCACAACATTAAGGGCACCGACAAAGTTAAAACATTCAATTTAGTCCCCAATGGTCCACCTTTATTCTAAATGGTCCCCCCCCCACCCCACGTTTGTTCTCATGGCAGCCTGTAACACCGGGCTCTTTGTCCTATGTGGCTCATCCGACCTTTGACACCCACTCAGGCCTGTTCGACCTCTGGCACTCGCGTGAGTCCATCATTGTCTGACCTCCGGCACCCTCCGCCAGCCCCTTCCTTCCTTGACCGCCGGGGACAGAGCCAAGTCCTCCACTCTCTGCAGCCTCTTGTTTCTGTCTGTTGTAATTGCTGTACCAGGCCATGATGCAGTCAGTCTGTAGAGTTTTAGGGTATTCGGTGATGTGATTGATCTCTTTAAACTTCTCAAAGTAGAGTCACTGGTGTACTGCCTTTGTGATTACATCTATGTGCCTGGCACAGGATGGATCATCCGAGATGTTAACTCCAAGGAATTTGAAGCTGCTATCTTGACAACTTACCGAATAGCTGAAAGACAGAAAATGCAAAGAGAAACTCAGCAGCATGATTTGTAATTCCATAGATGCTGCTGACCGGTTGAGTTTTTCTAGTACTTAATGTTATTTTATATTTCCAGCATCTGACTTTTTTATTTTCTTCATGTGTAGGCAGATGATGTTAGCTCAACTTGGCATCACATTCTGCACAGAAATTGTGGGCTTAAGGATCTGTTCAGCAGGCAGTGAAGAAAGCTAATGGCATGTTGGCCTTCATTGCGAAAGGATTTGAGTTTAGGAGCAAGGAGGTCCTACTGTGGTTGTACAGGGCCCTGGTGAGACCGCACCTGGAGTATTGTGTGCTAATTTGGTCTCCTAATTTGAGGAAGGACATTCTTGCTATTGAGGGCGTGCAATGTAGGTTCACCAGGTTAATTCCCGGGATGGCGGGACTGACATATAATGAAAGAATGGGTCGACTGGGTTTGTATTCACTGGAATTTAGAAGGATGAGATGGGATCTTATAGAAGCATATAAAATTCTTAAAGGATTGGACAGGCTAGATGCAGGAAAAATGTTCTGTTGTTGGGGGAGTCCAAAACCAGGGGTCGCAGTTTAAGAATAAGGGGTAGGCCGTTTAGGACAGAGATGAGGGAAAACCTTTTTACCCAGAGTTGTGAATCTGTGGAATTCTCTGCCACAGAAGGCAGTGGAGGCCAATTCACTGGATATTTTCAAGGGAGAGTTAGATTTAGCTCTTAGGGCTAAAGGAATCAAGGGATATGGGGAAAAAGCAGGAACGGGGTATTGATTTTAAATGATCAGCCATGATCATATTGAATGGTGGTGCTGGCTGGAAGGGGCCGAATGGCCTACTCCTGCTATTTTTCTGTTTTTTCCTGTTTTTGTGCTGTACAGTTCTGTTTTTAGTCTTGGCGTATGCTAGTGATGGTTTTGTGGGGGTGGGAAATGTGAAAGCATGGTGGGAATGTATTGTTTCTACTCCAGGAAATTAAGAAGGTCAAGTCAAGTCAAGTCAATTTTATTTGTATAGCACATTTAAAAACAACCCACGTTGACCAAAGTGCTGTACATCTGATTAGGTACTAAGGAAAAAAATGAAACATACAGTAGCATACAAACACAACAGCACATACAAAACAGTTCACAGCGCCTCCTCAATGAGCCTCAAACGCTAGGGAGTAGAAATAGGTTTTGAGCCTGGACTTAAAGGAGTCGATGGAGGGGGCAGTTCTGATGGGGAGAGGGATGCTGTTCCACAGTCTAGGAGCTGCAACCGCAAAAGCGCAGTCACCCCTGAGCTTAAGCCTAGACCGTGGGATAGTGAGTAGCCCCAAGTCGGCCGACCTGAGGGACCTGGAGTTAGAGAGGTGGGTTAGAAGATTTTTGATGTAGGGGGGGGGATGTCCATTTAGGGCTTTATATGTGAATAGGAGGAGCTTGAAGTTGATTCTGTACCGTACAGGGAGCCAGTGGAGAGAGGCCAGAATCGGCGTGATGTGGTCCCTTTTACGGGTACCCGTCAGGAGTCTCGCTGCGGCGTTTTGGACCAGTTGCAGGCGGGACAGGGAAGATTGGCTGATCCCAGTGTATAGGGAGTTGCAGTAGTCTAGGCGGGAGGAAATGAAAGCGTGAATGATTTTTTCAGTGTCGTCGAATTGGAGGAAAGGTTTGAGTTTAATAATAATAATAATAATAATAATAATAATAATATTCATTTATTGTCATTGCAACGAGTACAACGAAATTAAAAAATAGCCAATCCTGACGGTGCGTACAAACATATATGCAATAAATGCAAAAACAAATAAATACATAAATACAATTAAATACAATTATATGACCGATTTTTTAACGGTGTTGCCTAGTGCAAGGTAGTGTTCAGTTCTCGTATGGCCCTGGGGTAAAAACTGTTCTTAAGTCTGTTTGTTCGGGATTTGATCGACCTGAAACGTCGACCAGAGGGCAGATGAACAAACAGACGGTGGCCGGGGTGGGATGGATCTTTTATTATTTTGCCTGCTCTACTGAGGCAGCGTAGGCTGAACAGGTGCTCCAGGGAGGGCAGTGAGCAGCCGATGATTTTCTGGGCCGTCGTGATGACCCTCTGAAGGGCCTTCCTGTCCTTTTCTGAGCAGCTGGCATACCATGTGGTTATACAGTATGCCAGCACACACTCGATTGAGCAGCGATAGAAGGACAACATGAGCTTCTCCTGCAGGTTGGTTTTCCTGAGGATCCTCAGGAAGTGGAGTCTCTGCTGTGCCTTCTTTACTGTGGTGATGGTGTTGGTAGACCAGGTGAGATCCTCTGCGATGTGCGTACCCAGGAACCTGAAAGCTGGTACCCTTTCCACACAGACCCCATTGATGTAGAGTGGGTCGTAATCTCCACTGGTTTTTCTAAAGTCAATTATAAGTTCCTTTGTTTTGGAGGAGTTCAGGACCAGATTGTTCACTGAACACCATGCTGCCAGCCTTTGGATTTCATCCCTATAGGCTGTCTCATCTCCTTCTGAGATGAGTCCAACCACAGTCGTGTCATCCGCGAACTTGATGATGGTGTTGGTGGGATGGGTGGGGGCGCAGTCGTGAGTGTAGAGGGAGTAAAGGATGGGGCTCAACACACAGCCCTGTGGTGAGCCGGTGCTCAGTGTAATGGTGGAGGAGAGGTGAGGGCCTATTTTGACTGTCTGGGGGCGGTTGGTCAGGAAGTCCTTGATCCATTGGCAGATGGTTTGGGAAAATCCAAGGTCGGAAAGTTTGGTGACCAGTCTGCTCGGGATGACCGTGTTAAAGGCAGAGCTGAAGTCGAGGAAGAGCATCCTCACATAGCTCCCCTGGTGTTCAAGGTGGGTCAGTGCAGTGTGAAGAGCAGTGTCGATGGCATCCCCTGTAGACCTATTTGCTCTGTAGGCAAACTGGTGTGGGTCGAAGGTGGGTGGGAGGCTGGCTTTGATGTGCTGCAGGACCAGTCTCTCGAAGCACTTTGTGATGACCGGTGTGAGTGCTACCGGACGGTAGTCGTTAAGACCGCTGATGACAGACTTTTTCGGCAGTGGGATGATTATGGCGGACTTCAGGCAGGGAGGGATGGTGGATTTTAAAAGGGACAGGTTGAAGATTTTTTGAAGACCTCAGATAATTGGTCTGCACATTCCCTCAGCACTCTGCCCGTCACACCATCGGGGCCTGCAGCTTTCCTGGGATTCACTGCTCTGAGCACGCGCTTAACATCATACTCCTGCACAGTGAAGGTGTTGCTGTCAGGTGCTGGAGAGGGTGTAATGTCTGCCACTGTAGCTTTCACCTCGAAACGAGCAAAGAAACAGTTAAGTTCCTCAGCCAGCGAGGCGTCGCCGTCGGCAGTCGTGCGGTTGCTGGTCTTGTAGTTGGTGATGTGCTGGATGCCTTGCCATACCCGCCGTGGGTCATTGTTGGAAAAGTGGTCCTCAATCTTCCTCTTGTAGGACGCTTTGGCATCCTTGATGCCTCTCTTCAGGTTGGTTCTAGCAGCACTGTATAGAGCTCTATCACTAGACCTGAAGGCGGTGTTACGGTCCTTGAGGAGAGACCTGACTTCCTTTGTCATCCAGGCTATGGTACGAAGTTGGAAGAAGCTGGCTTTTACCACAGCGTTGACTTGCTTGCTTGCTTAAGAAGGTGCCTGCTCGTGTGGAACTGATGAATGTAGGCAGACACAAAATGTAGGAGTAACTCAGCGGAACAGGCAGCATCTCTGGAGAGAAGGAATGGGTGATGTTTTGGGTCGAGACCCTTCTTCAGATGAATGTAGCATCACCAGCAGCAGCAAGTAACCTTTATCCAAATTTAAGTCAACATAAACTCCTGGGTTGGGGGTTTGCAAATACCAAAGTCCCGGTATGTGTCTGTGTTGATGATTGCTGGCGTTTTAAAGGTTAGTGCCTGGTAATCGTGGAACAGTTAACATATTGAATGCTTTTCATAGTTATAGGACAGGCCGTTTAGATTCTATATATGGATGACTGAGATGGATCAGCAAATGGTAGTCAATGCTCGTACAGATCTACAGTCTTTAAGCGGTTCATTGTCAAATGAGGATTCTGACACTGAGACAGGGTTGACCCAGTCCAATGTGCCTGACACTATTGATCAAGTTGAACACTTTCCTCATGCTGTGAAGTGAACTACCACAGCAATGCCAAAGCTGGGGTGAAGAGGTAAAGAGCCAGCAGTCAGGAGCCCATTGGAGCCTCTGGAAGTCATTCCTGGAGGCGGTTAGGATGTTGGTGGCATACTAGTAGGACCTGGAGTCCTAAGATTAGACCGAGTCATTGGAGCAGGAGGAGAAGATGCCAAGATATTGAGATTGATGTAATATATATGCTTTGTTTTTAGTTGATGGTTTAGTTTATTGGCACTTGTACTGACGTACAGTGAAAGGCTTTTGTTGCGTGCTAACCGGTCAGCAGAAAGACAATACATGATTACAATCGAGCCATTTACAGTGTATAGATACATGATATGGGAATAACATTTAGTGCAAGATAAAGCTAGCAAAGTCCAATCAAGGATAGTCTGAGGGTCACCAGAGAGGTAGATAGTAGTTCAGCACTGCTCTCTGGTTGTGGTAGGATGATGCAGTTGCCTGATAACAGCTGGGAAGAAACTGTCCCTGAATCTGGAAGTGTGCGTTTTCACACTTCTATACCTTTGGTCAGATGGGAGAGGGGAGAAGAGGGAGTGGCCAGGATGTGACTGGTTCTTGATTATGCTACTGGTCTTTTGAGGTCTTTGAGATTAAGCAGCCTACTTGGATAAATCAACGTGGGATATTGAGGTGCAAATTAGAAAGGAGTCATTGAAAACTTTAATTTTTTTCCCAACAGGTAAGGGTGAGAAATGGTTAGGGAATGCAGGAGGCACAAAATGGAGGAAGCAGGAGCGCAAAGCTCCCCGGTCCTAGAGTAATTTAAATTCCTATACGTGCCCCTGGACATAAATGGACTATCCGACAGTCACACTGTTGAGAAGTGGTGGCTGTATTATTTCATGACAAAGGGGACCCAGCGTGGGAGGCCACAGAGAACAAAGGGGGAACCTGGCGTGGGGTGGTGCTGAGAACAAGAGGGACCTGTGGTGGTGGTGAGGGACGACGACGAAGGGACCAACTATATCTCAGGGGCCTTTGCAACTTTGTCAGCACCTTGTGGCAACTCTATTTTGTACTGTGTATGCAAAAACAAAGAATTTCACTGTACCTACATGGTACATGTGACAATAAAGTATCTATCGATCTGTCTTTCTTTGATTAATCTTTTTTCCAGCAAATTAGGTGGGGTAATTTGTATCAGACCAATATTAGAATCTATTCAAAATCAAAGCCTTGCTTAATTTGTAGTCTGGATGAGGAATGGTAAATTTAAGTGTTCTCATTGAAATTCAAGAAACTGTGGATGCAAAATTTAAAAATTCCTTAATGTTGAATACTTGACAAATTAATTAAGTTCAAATAGTCTCAAGCCTAAACCATTAAATCTAGTTCTCTTTCCACAAAATGCTACACGTCTTTCAGTGTTTCCAGCATTTTCTGTTTTTATTTCACTTTTCCAGCATCTTTCATTTACTTCAAGAGCACCATCATTTGGTGCCAAATGTAAAGAGGGAAGCATCTTGAGTGAAACATAAGTGAAACATAAGTCTGCTCTCAAATCTTGTGAAATGAATAGTTTGAGACTTTCCTGTAAACCCAAAAGATTTAAAGATAAAATATTTGAGAAATTGTTGTTGATGAACCATGTTAAATGATGGTGCTAGATCTTCCAATGAATGCAGAGCACGTTCATTTTTCTTATTATAGCATCTTGGGTTTTTTAAATCCAATTGATTGTTTAAATCGGAAGCTAAAAAAGAAATGGTAATTCTTTTCGTGAAGAGCTTGATTGGAAGGGATTATTTGTTAACTTGTTTATTATCTCTTTGCTGCTTTTATCAACATTTTATCTTCAAGCAGAGCAAGAGGAGGAGTTCAGCTTGCTTCATAGATGCCCATATGGAGGTACTTCAAAGCAGCACAGCTCTTTTTTGTTAAAAAGCAAATTTTACTGACTTTCACTCTTCACCAATTGAAGGCTTGCTCTCGCTTGCAGTTTGCTTCACTGTCTAAAATTACTTGATGTGTTGGTCAGTAGTTTTGGGGTTCAGTAACTTATCCTGTTCGTGACTTATCCAGTTCGTGAAGGTAGGCAGTCTCATCAAGTTTTAATTTTCAGTGTCCTGGCTCAAGTGACAGAGCCTGGCTGCTGACTGTTTTCAGCACATGGTGACACAAGTGAACGTGAGGTGAAAACAATATTAAAAACCTAATAAAGGTGCTTACAAATACTTATTTGTTATAGTCCCTTATTAATTGACACTTCCCATGGTTAATGCTTATCCATGACAAGTACAGTTTCAAGAAGCCATGCAAACCCATTACTTTTTCATGAAAGCAGGAAGCCCGCAATACCAAGCTACCATTGTTCAAAACCATCTATGGATCATTGTCATGAAACCAACTGGTGCTCAAGTGTTACAGTACTCTGTGAATATACAGACTTTCATATAATATAGGAAACTGCTGGATTCTTTTTCCTTGAGATGTGCAGGGGGCTGGGGAGACGGGCGGGAGGAGTGTGAAGAGCAAGGGATATGGTTGACGGTGGGCCCCGACAGATTGTACTCCATTTATATAGGGATTGGGTCGGGCCATTCCATTATCGAACCCTTCTATCACCATTTTGTGCCATCCGCGGCCCAGATCATGCGGCCGCTGTATCATCTTCTAGCGGGCAAGCGTAAGGATGTCGATTGGGGGGGGTTTGTCCTATTTCTTTGACCTAAAAGCAATAGATAGAAGCTGATTTGATTGTGCTATTGCATTAAATAAGTTTTACTTTCGTACATTTGACACTGGGTATACCCCACAATGAAAAATTGGTTTAATTGAATCTTGAGATGAGTAATTCCCATTGGAATCTGCTGCCCATAGTCATTTTGGAAAGCAGTTAATCGTTGAGGTAACCCAAAATGGATATTGTAACAGAGTTTGATAATTTAGTTTGTCATGTGTATAGAGGTACAGGGAAAAGCATTTTTGTTGAGTGCTATCCAGTCTGCGAAAAGACTATAATTACAATCAAGCCAGTGTAAAGATACGGGATAAACAGGATTACAATAAGCCATCCACAGTGTATAGATACAGAATAAATACAGAATAAATAGAATAATGTTTAGTGCACGATAAGTCCAGTAATGCCAACCACATCCTACGATGTCTCCGATCATTTAGATATATTTTTATAGTTTTGTTTATTGTCACATGTACCGAGATACAGTGAAAAGCTTTTGTTGAATGCTAACCAGTCAGTGGAAAGACAATACTTGATTGCAATTGATCCATTTACTGTGTAGAGATACATGATAAGGGAATAATGTTTAGTGCAAGGTAAAGTTCGATCAAAGATAGTCTGAGGGTCACCAATGAGGTAGATCGTAGTTCCGATCTGCTCTCTAGTTGTGGTAGGATGATTCAGTTGCCTGATTTTGTCTAATTTGCTCTTTATTTTGCCAATAATGTTCTGCATTAACTATTGTTTCACATTTAGAAAACTGACACTTACACGCTGAACGATTTGTTTGCTCTCCATAACACTAATGTATTTTAATTGTTCATATTTTGTATAAAAGTTTCATAAGATGCAATGGAATTCTAAAGGAGAAACCTTTTTCTAAACACTGATTCTTGATACTTCAGTAATAAACTGAGCTATTTTGGTATTATTCTTGTTAAGACTGACTATATGGACAAACCAGGATAAAATGCATTAATAATTTGTAGTAGCAAAGAACTGCATATCCTGGATAATGTATTTACAAGGCCACAAAGTGCTGGAGTAACTCGGCAGGACAATAGACAATAGGTGCAGGAGGAGGCCATTCGGCCCTTCGAGCCAGCACCGCCATTCAATGTGATCATGGCTGATCATTCTCAATCAGTACCCCGTTCCTGCCTTCTCCCCATACCCCCTGACTATCCATACTATCCTTAAGAACTCTATCCAGCTCTCTCTTGAATGCATTCAGAGAATTGGCCTCCACTGCCTTCTGAGGCAGAGAATTCCACAGATTCACAACTCTCTGACTGAAAAAGTTTTTCCTCATCTCAGTTCTAAATGGCCTACCCCTTATTCTTAAACTGTGGCCCCTTGTTCTGGACTCCCCCAACATTGGGAACATGTTTCCTGCCTCTAACGTGTCCAATCCCTTAATAATCTTATACGTTTCGATAAGATCTCTTCTCATCCTTCTAAATTCCAGTGTTTACAAGCCTAGTCGTTCCAGTCTTTCACATATGATAGTCCCGGCATTCCGGGAATTAACCTAGTAAACCTACGCTGCACGCCCTCAATAGCAAGAATATCCTTCCTCAAATTTGGAGACCAAAACTGCACACAGTACTCCAGGTGCGGTCTCACTAGGGCCCTGTACAACTGCAGAAGGACCTCTTTGCTCCTATACTCAACTCCTCTTGTTATGAAGGCCAACATTCCATTGGCTTTCTTCACTGCCTGCTGTACCTGCATGCTTCCTTTCAGTGACTGATGCACTAGGACACCCAGATCTCATTGTACGTCCCCTGTTCCTAACTTGACACCATTCAGATAATACTCTGCCTTCAAGAACATGGGTCGGTGATGTTTCGGGTCGACACCCTTCCTCAGACTGGATCTTTAGTTTGAAGAATCGACTTGACCCTAAATGTCACTTATCCTATTAGTAATTGGTGTTGATCAGAATTAATGCAACACCCAAAATTAACTAGCATGATTTGGATGCATTCAAAGAGATTTGCCTTGCTAAGCAAACTAATGGTGTTTTCAAGCTAGTTCCTAAATACTCAAAAGTCATCACTGTCCTCTCTGTGAAATCCTTTACAAGCGCTATTGTATTTTGCTTTTCCCATGCACCTCTGCCATTTAACCTGCTTAAATTATTGACAATTTAATTAAACTAATGTGCTTGGAGAAAATTGGCTTCTTACTTAACATGGTTCACAAGGTCGCAAACGTTTAGATTCTATAAGAAATAACTAAACTAACAATTCGTGCCTACTATCTATATTCCTAACACAAATCAGATGGTTCATTTAGTCTTTCAGAAGTGCCAAATCGATCCCTTGTATACTTTTGCTGCATTTTGTACTCATAACAAACAGCAGATTGTGCAAATTTTAATTCTTAAAGTAAAACTATAACATATTACATTTGTTTTCATGCAACCGTCATGTTCCTGCACATTTGGGCTACAGGAAAATGCCCTGCTATGGAGATCATATAGAATACCATTGTTCAACCCTGAGGGCCACCTCAGTTAATATAATGAGAGGAACAATGAAGAGGGAAGACCAAGATAAGATGTTATTCATTCACAATCAGCAGTAAAAGCAGAATGGTTAATAACTTTCAGATTTCCATGGAATATTTATCAAAATTAATTTTAAGAAATAGGTGAACTCTGATTTCTGAGCCAGCTGAGTGGATGGATGTGACTTGTCCAAACCTGCACGTGTGGTGACAGTTTAGCTTTGAATCTTGTATAGATTTGCACTAAACTTATTCATTGCTTCCATATTTTTCTGATGTGGTTTAAAGTTCTAAAGCTTCCTTTCGCTCCTAATTTTGTAACTTTAATATAACACGAGGCCATACGAAAATTCAGTTCCTTGCTTGATCTTTCATAGCAATAGGGCCTCCGTTACCACAAGGATCAGAAAGCAAGGATTTAGACATTTGTAACAAAAGGATTCTGGTGGAGATTTTAGAGGGAGGGGGCATGGGAATGTACACTTTTGTGGGCAGTAAATTACAGGTCTGAACTGAGTTGGAAGAATATATGGACCAAATGAGAGCAGATGGGACCAGCTTGGATGGGGCATCATGGTCAGCATGAACAAATTGAGCCGAAGGACCTGATTCTGTGCTGTTCACACTTGGCTCTATGAACTGTTTCCACTGTCTGCAAATTTGATGGAAACTGGTTTGATTTGTATCATCCAGAGAGGAAACAGGCACAAATTTGAGAGTGATTTTCAGGGCTATGGGGGAATGGACGAATCGCTATATTTCAAGCTAGTATTGACTCACTGGGCCGTCTATCTTCTGTGCCATAACGGTAGGATAATTGTAAAATGTTTGCATTTTTAAACCGCAATTTGTTTATCTCTCCCAGGTTATGATTTTGCTGCAGTACTAGAATGGTTTGCAGAACGAGTTGACCGTATCATCCTGCTGTTTGATGCTCATAAGCTGGATATTTCGGATGAATTTTCGGACGTCATCAAAGCTCTGAAGAACCACGAGGACAAGATACGTGTGGTGTTGAACAAGGCGGATCAGATTGAGACCCAGGAACTCATGCGTGTTTATGGTGCTCTCATGTGGTCTCTGGGCAAAATTGTCAATACACCTGAAGTAATTCGCGTGTACATCGGCTCGTTCTGGTCTCACCCTCTTTTGATTCCAGACAATCGCAAACTCTTTGAGGCAGAAGAACAAGATTTATTTAAAGACATCCAGAGCCTCCCCCGAAATGCCGCTTTACGAAAACTCAACGACCTAATCAAGAGAGCACGACTTGCAAAGGTTTGTGGATGTGTATACAAACATGAACGAATTTTAGTAGTAATCCGAAGCCAATCCATAATTTCCCTCCTTTCCTACATTCTAGAATTGATTAGTATGAGTTGCTTCTGTCTTGTGTTCCATTTAATTCGTAACTAAACTAATGCTAACAATGCTAATTCTGGTTTCCAAAAATGAAAGAATTTTACTGATATTTTAAAATTCTAATACTAATAGTTTGTATTTGAATTAAAAATTAAATATCTTAGTCTTAAATTGACAGATACAGTGGACATAGTGCATCAAACAGCAAGTAATTCCACTTTGCAGTGTTTCAACGTGAACAATATTTGAAAGTATTTGTATAATTTTGACCTCACCTCGGTGGTCATGAAATGCTTCGAGAGGCTGATCAAGAACCACATCTGTGCCTTCCTCCCTCGCAATATAGACCCGCTGCAGTTCGCATACCGTCTGAACAGATCCACGGATGATGCGGTCTCCCAGGTTCTGCACACCCCTCTCTCTCATCTTGACAGCCAGAAGGGGGCCTATGTGAGGATGCTGTTCATTGATTTTAGTTCAGCTTTCAACACAATAGTCCCCACCAGACTTGCTGAGAAGCTGCTGAAACTGGGGCTTAGCACTCCTCTGTGTGCCTGGGTCCTGGACCTTCTCACCGCCAGGCCCCAAGTGGTTAAGATCGGGAGACATACATCTAACCCCCTCACCCTGAACACAGGATCCCCAGGGTTGTGTCCTTAGCCCCCTACTGTACTCCCTGTACACACATGACTGTGTGGCCAGGTTCCGCTCCAACTCCATCATCAAGTTTGCTGATGACACTGGTGGTGGGCCTGATCTCCGATAACGATGAGAAGGCCTACAGGGAGGAGGTGGCTGATCTGGCACTTTGGTGTCAGGACAACAGCCTCCTGTCAAAAAAACTAAGGAGCTGATTGTAGACTTTAGAAGGGCTCAACATCCGAGGACGTACACGCCACTCGAGATAAATGGGATTACTGCGGATAGGGTGAGCAGCTTTAAATACCTGGGAGTCCACATCAAAGAGGATCTGACATGGACAACACACATTGCCGCACTGGTGAGTAAAGCAAAGCAGTGCCTTTACCACCTCAGACAGTTGAGGGAATTCAGTCTCTCTGAGGATCCTTCAGTGCTTCTACTCTGGGGCTGTAGAAAGCATCTTGTCCGGAAACATCACAATCTGGTTTGGGAACAGCTCTGCCCAAGACAGGAAGGCTCTGCGGTGAGTAGTGTGTTCGGCAGAACGCACCATGGGAACTACACTCGCCCCCCTGCAGGACCTATACATCAGGAGGTGCAGATCCAGAGCCAGCAACATTATGGGGGACCCCTACCACCCCAGCAACGGACTGTTCCAGCTGCTACGGTCAGGTAAACGCCTCTGCTGTCACGCTGTAAAAACAGAGAGTATGAGACGGAGTTTCTTCCCACAGGCCATCAGGACTGTTAACTCCCATATCACCAGGAACTAATTTAATTTACTGTATTAATTTATTTTTTGTGTTAAAAAAAAAAAAAATCTATTCTGTTTTGTAGTTTTAGCACAATCCGCAGGCGTTGCCACTTTCATTTCCCTGCACATCTTGTATATGTATGTGACAAATAAAGTTTACTTGACTTGACTTGGGGTATTAATCCCATCCAATCTCTAGTGCAGATTTCCTGCTGCGCAAATTCTGGAATTGTCCCCAAGGGCATCAAGTGCATATTAACTCTAGTTTCCAGTTACACCATTGTTTGTGGGGCTTTGACATAGCACACTTCATTGTTTGAATATAATCGCAAAGAAACAAATTTTAATTAAAGTTTGAAATCCCGCCCTGTTGATATTCTCCAAGGATTTCTGTTCCACCTAATACAGTTCTATGTGTACATACTGAGAACACATCAGGTCATTTATTCAACAAATCTGCCCGTATAATATGTAACTAAAGACATTGGGACTATTTTTAAATTTCTATTTCTAGAATGAATATGCTAGTTTAGTTTTGACAGTGTAGATCCAGCCTTTCAGCCCACCGAGTCTACACCGACCATTGATCACCAGTTCACGCTAGTTCTGTTATCCCACTTTCCTTACACATTAGAGGCAATTTAGAGGTCAATTAATCTACAAACTTGCACGTCTTTGGAATATGGGAGGAAACCGGAGTGCCCAGAGGAAACCCATGCGGTCACAGGGAGAATGTGCACACTCTGCGCACATCACCCGAGGTTGGGATCGAACCAGAGTCTCTGGCGTTGAGGCAGTGGCTCCACTAACTGTGGGATGACCGACCATTAATTTAAGGTAGTGTGTAATGTAATTCATTCACAAGTATTAAAAATAATTTCCAAAATTATGAGCCTTCTCATAATCTGAGGATTATCAGATGGCTAAAAAATCTTTTTTTCCATTGGATGGGGGGCATTCTGAAGATGAGAAATTGGAAATGTTTTTATTGTCATTATCAGGTGGTTAGGGGTTTATGTAGGAGAATGGTTGTTGGGATTTTGGGAAGAAATTTGTAAGCCACAGGTCTGAAGTACTGAATCGTAGCTTAAATAGGTTGCTTGCTATTCTGCGGATGATATTCCTTCCGTAGACCCATACGTGTTCCTCAGTCTACCTGCTCTCTTGTGATATTGAAGCATCAAGTTGTAAATTTGATCTGGAGAGTAATATTGGATGGAGTCATTTCACTTGGAATTTAATCCCAAAAAGTGCTACGCAATGTATTTTAGAAACTCGCTAAGGGTAGGAAGTAAAACTGTAAATGATAGGGCAGGAGGGAGTATTGGGGGAGCTTGGTGAACAAGTACAAAGATTGCTAAAGATGGCAATACATGTAAATATGGTAGTGAAGAAGACATACGGGATGCTAGGCTTCACTGGCCGAGGCATAGAATACAATAGCAGGGATGTTCTTCCCTAATGCCTATCTACACAAATCCCATTTTCTTGCCTAAGGCCCATATTCCCTACACCTTTCCTATCTGTGGAAACATAGAAAATAGGTGCAGGAGTGGGCCATTCAGCCCTTCGACCCAGCACCGCCATTCAATATGATCATGGCTGATCATCCAAAATCAGTACCTGTTCCTGCTTTCTCCCCATATCCCTTGATTCTGTTAGCCCTAAGAGCTAAATCTAACTCTGTACCTGTACAAACACATTTTAAACATTGCAATTATACTTTTCTCCACTAGCTCCTCTGGCAACTCATTCCAATCTCTGTGGACATAGACACTTCAATCCTGTCTGTCCTCATTCTCTAAGATGTGCTATTCAGTAGGACTGTACATTCTTCTGAAAACCCTCGAATGTAACTTACAAATTTCTCCCCACCAAAGCCCCTTGCACTCATGCAATCCCAGTCAATGTTATAAAAGTTAAAATCACCACCACTACTACTACAAGTTTGAAGAAGGGTCCTGACACAAGTTGTCACCTAATCGTGTTCTCCAGAGATGCTGCCTGACTTGTTGAGTTACTCCAGCACTTTGACTTTTCAAGTAAACCAGCATCTGCAGTTATTTGTCTCACTACAATTCTATTGCCTTAGCACCTTTCTGGGATCTGTCTACATCGCCTTTCCTACATTGAGCATTGAGTCAGTATCTCTATCTGCTGCACTGTCAGTCAATGTGCCATTTTGCATATCCACCCCCCCCCCCCCCCCCCCCCCCACCCCGGCCAAGCAACGTACCAGAAGAGATTCCTTTGATCCTAATGCCCTCCCTCCTGCATTCTGCTCTTTAACCACTTGCTCATCTATTTCTATGCTCGCTATTTTATGGCACAGGAAGTCATTCTTAGATTAGAACCTAAGTTCCTGCTATTGAACTTTCTATGCAACTCCTTAAATATCCTTCAGAGGACTCCATGTCTCTTGCCTATGTTGGCAGTACTGATCATGGCCTATGACTTCTGACCGTTTACCCTCTCCTTTCAGAATGAACATAGGAAGGACTTAATTGCATTGGAGAGGTGCAGAGGAGATGTGCAGAGGAGATCTGTAGGATGGAACATTTCAGCATTTATTCCAGCACTCAACAAATTTAGTATGCCTCAATGTGACTGTACCTCATTCTTGGAAACTCTGATAGTCGCAACTTGTTTAATCTTGTGCGACAATAATCTTAATTCATTTTGTGCTCCAGCAATCTGCAGTGTTTCTCCATTTAAATACTGTATTTGCTCTTCTTTCGAAAATGAACAACTCCATATTTTCCCATGTTTGGAACCTGGTACTCTTTAAATATCTCCTTGGACCTTTTCTTTTCACCTGGTTTTTTTTTGTCCACAAAATACCATTTTGCATGAGACTTGGACGTACTGGAAGTAGGCATTTATCTGATATTTGCTCAATTTGTTGTCTTAATAGGATATTTGATTCTAGAGACATTCCAAACTGTATTCAGAATCTTGGTTATCAAGAACAAAATGTATTTTGGCTCCTCAGCCTGTGAAATATTGAAATGGGTTGTCCTTCACTGTCTTAACTAACATCAACTAATTTACCATACAGTAACCTTCAACTGCCATGGACTGTTACCTGCAGTAATCTCTTCAATGTGTACCAAATAGCCCAGCCAGGATTAATTGTTCAATATTAGTCCATTTGCTGAATTTTTCAAGGTCAAAACTTGCAAATGAAAATAGTACAGGATATCTGTCATGTTTGATCTAAGATGCTTTTTGAAAAATAATTGGCTTCAAAAAGCAATTTTCCAACTTGTGAAGTTTCTGCTTTTTGAATTATTGCATGTAAATTGAATGTTTCCGGTACTTGAATGTAATTTCCTGTTTACTTGGAAATAAGCATTATAGCTTTCCAATTGTTCTTCATTCTTTAATTTTAAATGGTAGCAAAGCCAATGCTGTGCCTTTACCTCCTTTAAACAGTTATATTAGATGGTACAGTGACACAGCCGTTAGCTCTGCTGTTTTTTCTCCAGCAAGCTGTTCAATCCTCATCTTTAGTTTAGAGATACAGCATGAAATAGGGCCCATCAGCCCATCAACGACCACTCGTACACTAGTTCTATTCTGCTCACTAGGGACAATTTACAGATGCCAATTAACCTACAAATCTGCACATATTAGAATGTCGGAGGAAATTGAAGCACAGGGAGAACGTGCAAAATACACAGACAGCACCTGTAGTCAGGATCGAACCCAGGTCTCTGGCACTGTAATGCACCAACTCTACAGCTGCGCCACTGTGACATTTGTTGCCTGTGTGTATGCTGTATTTATTCCCTGGGACTGTGTGGGTGTCTCTTGGGCGCTCTCATAGAACAAAGGCATTCTAGTGGGTGGGCTAATTAGCCACTAAGTTTTCCTTCGTGGAGGAGAATGAGATGGAGTAGATGGGCTTTGAGAGGTAATGGGTTAAGGGAAATAAGCCGACGAATGAGTTTGCTCTGAGCTGGCATTTAACTAGATGAGCTAAATGGCCTCTTATTTCATAAGTGAATCTAAATGAAATATTGTTCTGGTGCTGGTAGTAGATCTAAATGCTAAAATTTGCTTTCAATAGGTCTATTAGCGAGGAAATAATGGAAAACAAATCGCATATTTGTTTTACATTAGCCAGAGTTGATTGTACCAGTATAAAGACCGTCTTCACTGATTCCATGTAAATGATGTTAATTAAACAATAACTTGTGGATTGGCGTGGAACATAATGAAATATAAGCCATCATGACATTTCTTCTGTTACTTTAAAGACTCTAATGATGTTTGTCAATCCCCAGTTGCTTTTATCTGCAATGATTCCTAGAGCTGTCAGGTGAACTTTTATTGACTTTTTCACCAATTAGGATGATCTCTTAAGGAGAAAGCAACTAGAATGCAGCCTATGTGTTGGCCGTGATTTATTGTTGACAGCAAAAGCAGTCATCAGCAGTCTGCATATGTGCAGTGTTGAGCTTGTGTTGTAACTCCACACTGGGAGATTCTTTGTGGTTAGTTGCTTCACCAGAGAAGGAAAGAGCAGAATGTGTACTGTACAGCACTTCATCTCATTACAACTTCCAAACACCCTAACAGCCAACACTACATTTGAAAACTAAGATGAAAATACAAGCTACAGTTTTCAGAAAAGTGTCCAAGCACATGGTTCAGATGGTTAAAATAGGCAATGTTTAATTGAATAACTGTGTTAAGTTGTATTTTCATCCTGTTTTGATGTATGGGTAAAATGGTAAAATATTTGATGGCAATTCAATATGTCCCAGGTGAGACCAACCCTGAGTATTGTTTGCAATTTATGGTTCCTTTGCCTTTAAGCATATAAAGAAGGCAGCAAAGATTCACCAAACTGGTTCCTTGGATGGGAGAACTGTCATTTGGAGAGAGATTGAGTAGACAAAGGCTCTATTCTCGACCATTTGGCAGAAATAAAGACCTTTTGAGATACATAAAAATTGTTTAGAGATAAATGCAGGAGGATGTCTCCCTTTGGTAAAGGAGTCCAGGTATCATGACTATTATCTCAGAAATTGGAATAGACATTTAGGACTGAAATTGGGAATCTCTTCACTTGTCACAAATCTTTTTTGGAATTCTCTTCTCCAGAGGGCTCTGAAGTCTCCAATGATTGCATTCAAAACTGAGATGAATAGATCTTTTGCACATTACAGGAAATTAAGGACTTCAGGGTGGTGCAGGGAAAATGGTGTTGAGGTAGAAGATCCATGGTGATGTTGAATGGCAGAGAAAGCACAACGAAGAATGGCCTACTACTCTTGTTTTCTTTGAAATTTCAGTCTGTTTGCTTTCAGTGAGTTATCTAATACAATAGGTTCTTCCTGGTGCCATTGACTGTGTGAATATGTGCTTCCTGGCACTGGGACTAAAGTTATTTTGCCAATGTGTACTTATCTCTATCCTGCAATCACTTCAAATTCCATTTGTGCTGAGGGTTAAGCATTTCTCTTCCAACTTGATTATTTTCAATTGCCCAAGTCTAAAGACAAATGAATTTTTCTAACCTGGTAACCCTTGTGAATCATTGGAACTCTGCCAGAACCAGAGTTCTGGTTTTCAGCTTGGAGATTGAGAAACGGGCAGAACAATTGAGCCAAGGCCACAAACAATCAGCCATGATCTTACTCGTAGCAGAGCAGGCTTGAGGTGATACATAGATCAGGCCCTTCATCCCTCAGTGTCTGTGTTACCATGATGCCATTTTAAACTAATCCGATCTGCCTTCATGTGTCCCTCAATCCCCTGTGTATGTGTAAATGCTTCTTGAACTTTGCTATCATATATGCCAACACCAGGTCTCCTGGTAGTGTGTTCCAGGCACCGACCACTTTGTGTTGAAAGAAGAAAACTCTCCTTCAACTTTCCTCTTGTTATTTTCAAGCTATGACCTCCTCCAGTATTTCATATTTCCAACATAGGGAAAAGGATTCTGTCTGTCTACCTTATCTTTGCTTCTCATAGTTTTATTTTAAGGTTTCAAGGTTTGTTTATTGTTACATGTACCAACGTACAGTGAAATTCAGATTGCCATACAGTCATACCAATAAAGAGCAACAAGACACCCAAATAATTTTTCAACATGAACAACCACCACAGCAACTCCCCCTCATTCCTCACTGTGATGGAAGGCTAAAAAAAGTTCAATCTTCTTCCGTTCTTTGTTCTCTCGAACTCGAACTTTCAGTTGTTGAGGCGATCTTGGTTCCCGCAACCGGCAGTCGAGCCCTCCGCATCGGGGCAATCAAGCTCCCACATCGGGGGGATCTCTGCTCACCGCGCCAGGCGATCAGACTCCCGAGTCGGGGCTGGTCAAACCTCCTGCAGCTTGGAGCTTCCGGACATCAGTCTTTACCCGAGACTGCGAGCTCCTCGATGTTGCAATCCGCAGGCTGCGGTTGGAGCATCGATCCCAAGCAAGGGATACCTCTTTCAGGTAACCCCTCTTCCTTCAAGGCAAAAACAATCCAAGTTTGTCCAACCTCTTGTCGCTAATACCCTTTACTCCAGGGGTCCTGACCTGAAACGTCACCCATTCCTTCTCTCCAGAGCTGCTGCCTGTGCCGCTAAGTTAAATCCAGCTTTTTGTGTGTATCTTCGGTTTAAACCAGCATCTGCAGTTCCTTCCTAAACACTCCAGTGAACCTCTTCTGCACCCTCTCACGTCTCTCTCTACATCCTTCCTGCAATGTGGTGACCACACTGCATGCAATTCTCCAAATGTAGCCTAACCAGTTTTTTATATATACAACTGCAACATGACTTCCTAAGTTTTATACTTGCTGCCCTGACTAACAAAGGCAGCATACCGTATAGATGCCTTTACAATCCCACTGATTTTACTTTAGACTTTGGAGATACAGTGCAGAAACAGGCCCTATGGCCCACCGAGTCTGCACCGACCATACACTAGCACTATCCTACACGCTCGGGGACAATTTACAATTTTACCAACGCCAATTAACCTACAAATCTGAACGTCTGCAGTGTGGGAGGAAACCGAAGCATCCAGAGAAAATCCAAATAGTCACAGGGAGAATGTACAAACACTGTACAGACAACACCCGTAGTCAGGATTGAACGCGGGCGGGTGTCTGGCGCTGTGAGGCAGCTGCTCAACCACTGCGTCACTGTGCTACCCCTTTCCTCTTACAGGGAGCTCTGCACACCAAAACCCCTCTGTACATCAATGTTTCTAAAGCTTCTACCATTTACTGTATACTTTCCTTGACATCCAATCTCCCAGAGAGAAATATCTCACACTTATCCAGATTAAATCCATCTGCCATTTCTCTGCCTAGATTTCCAACTCGTCCAACTTCCATCTTCCTCACTAGCCACAATTCGGGAAATGTTTGGGTCAGATGCAAACTTGCTAATCAGCCCACCTGCACTTTTGTCCAGATTATTTCAACAGGAGTGTCAGCTCTGATTCCCTGCAGAACACCACTGGTTGTAGACATCCAATCAAAATAACATCCCTCCTTTATCTTGTCTTCAATGCCATAGCCAATTTTGAATCTAATCTAACATGCCTCCCTTGATCCCAAGTGCCTTAATCTGCCTTAATGTAGAGGTGTTAAAGCTCCAATATACAAGGCAGAAACGACCAAAATTAAGGAGATGAATCTTGTGCTTTTCAGCTTTAGAAGGTTTGTTTTGGACATGTGAAATATGAGGGTTAAACACTTAAAACTACATGATTCAATTGTTTTTTTAAGCAATAAAATCAAATGCTGACTTGAACTTTTTTTAAATAAATAGCGTCAGATTTCCAAATGATATCCAAAGATCATTGGAGACCAAAGGGGCTGCAGATGCTGGAATATTGTGTGGAACACAGTGCTAGAGTAACTTAGCAAGTTAGGCAGCATCTCTATGTTGTGGGCAGGTGATATTTCGGGTCAGGACTCTTCTTCAGACTTCAGTCAAAGTCTGAAGAAGGGCCCCAACCTGAATCGTTACCTATCGTCGTCCTCCAGAGATGCTGCCTGAATCTATGGGTTCCTCCAGCTCTTTGTGTTGCTATCCAATCGCTGTTAGCTTAACGTTTATGGCTTTATTGTGAAACTCCATGCCTGGGGTTTTGTAATAAAATAAAGGCATCTGTGATCAGCCTGGTATTCTTGGACAGCCTTGCATAAATACAGCTGGTCTTCCAATTGAATTAGTAATCTCTAGAGAGATCTCTAAATCGCTAGGTCTGAAGAAGGATCTCGGCCCAAAACGTCACCCATTCTTTCTCTCCAGAATTGCTGCCTGTCCCGCTGAGCTACTCCAGCTTTTTGTATCTACAGTTTATACCAGCATCTGCAGTTCCTTCCTACAAATAGTCATCTCTAGCCCTGGATATAGTCGATCACAAATGTTTCATCAGGTGCAGTTTCTTTTGGGGATTTAATGATTTCCTGCAACAGTGCAAATATACCAGTGCAGTGCAAAGAGTTGGAATTTATATTTACTAATTGCAGTAAGGGAATTGTTGGTAATCATATATTGAACCGTTCCGCTCTTGCAATGGTGATTTGTAATACGAACATTGTTCACTCTACAATCCAAAACTTTTTGTTTTGGAGCTGTAAGATCAAAGAAAGCAGCAGACATTTTTATTTACCCCACTGATAATGTCAAGGAAAATGTTGTTTTCTGGTGAATTTAAAATTGTTCAGACATTTTTGTTATCTGATGTGGAATGGATTATTGGTGCTTATTGGTGCTTTCTAACCAGAGAACTGGAAGTTTCCTTCTAGGATTGGAGGACTTGCTCAGTGATTTACTTCCATTAAAACCTGCATTTTGAATAATAAAAGCTTGCAATTTGACTGTTTTCAGTTATGTGCTTTGTTTAAAATCTTTCTCTTCTGTCTTATTTCTTCGTAACTGCACAGTCTCCATGCCAATACAGTTCCTCCCCAGATTATGAGCGCTCGATTTGTATACAGCCCAGCCCGTACATAAGAATTTGTTTTTGGAAGACTACCAAAATAGATTTGCTGGCTGCTGCAGGCATCTCAGGAGAGAAGGAATGGGTCAAAGAGAGGAGGAGAACCTCTTCAAAGTAGTCATACCTTGAGGAGAATTTGCTGTGGAGCGGCAAGATATGTAGGAAGAAAACTGCAGATGAAGACGTTCTTCAGTCTGAAGAAGGGTCTTGACCCGAAATGTCATCGGTGTGAAGAAGGGTCTTGACCCGAAACATCACCCATTCCTTCTCTCCTGAGATGCTGCCTGACCTGCTGATTTACTCCAGCATTTTGTGTCTACCTAGGTGTTGATGTTAGTCAATTGCCAATGGAAGTTGTTCCATACTTGTGAATAGAGTTCTGAAGCTTTACTTGTATTGTTAATGAACACACATTTCTAAAGTGAAAGTCCAGCTGAAATTTAGTTTATCATCCACGCTGATGGTGAATAATGACCTGTCTTTTCACTTCAAAGGGAGAGAAGTAAATGTTCTATCCTTTTGGGCGATTTTTTTCAGCTGATGTTCGCTGTGCTTCAGTATGTCCCCCAGTTATCCAATGGGGTTGTAATTTTCTCTAAGCCAGCATTGAAGGGGATTGTAGGATCCATTATATGATGGATGAGGCCTTTACAACTTTCTGGTAAATGTCATTATGATTTGCAGAATAGTAACAGATAAATAATGAAGGTGCAAGGAACTGAAGATGCTGGTTTACAAAAAAAAAACACATTCTGGAGTAAGTCAGTGGGTTAGGCAACATCTCTGGAGAACGTGGATAGGTCATGTTTTTGGATCAGGACCCTTCCACTGACTGATTGTGGTAGAGGGGAGGGGGGCACTGAGTATTGGACTCCATGCCACTGGATCCTGACCCAGATCTGTCAAGGGCCGTGTGGTGGCTGTCTGTGCACCAGTCTCCCCACGTTGAACAAGGTCACGCACAGACATCCTCCAGACTCGCTTCAAGTGACTGCCGATGATGACGGTGGGGGGCTGATAAAGCTGGATGAGGTGGGGGCAGGATAAATCCTGGCAAGCAGTAGGTAGACACAAAATGCTGGAGTAACAGTGGGACAGGCAACATCTCTGGAGAGAAGGAATGGCTGACGTTTTGGTTCGAGACCTCTTCAGACTAATAGCTAGATTAATGATTGGCAGATGGTTGGGCAAAGATTAGAGATTAAAAAGACAAAATGAGATAAGGAGATAAAGGATAGAAGTTGGATTTGCTTCTGGTTCTGGGTATATTTGATAGTACAATGTGTTAATCTAATGCTGAACCTACAATGTTTGAATATGTTATCTGCCAGTTATTCCATAAAAGTTAGGCTCGTGTGTAAACAAATTGTCATGTTTTTCCTCTTCAGGTTCATGCCTACATTATAAGTGCATTACGGAAAGAGATGCCAGCAGTATTTGGTAAAGATAACAAGAAGAAAGAACTGATTAATGGCCTTGCAGATGTCTACGCCCGGATTGAACGAGAACATCAAATTTCTCCAGGAGATTTTCCTAATCTTAAGAAAATGCAGGTAGGTGTGAATTGGCTGGCTTCGTCCCTCATTTTGTCAACATAGTTTTGGTATTTCTGCCTCAATTGTACATTATCCAAACATGCAGCACAATGATGTGTGCATATTGAATCTATTTTATCACATAATCTGAGAAAATTATGTATATGGTTTAGAAATATGATAATGTTTTTAAATTGGTCATTGTAGTCTGCTATCCTTGTACAACATTAAAAATAAAGTATTAGACTTTAGAAATATGACGCAGAAACAAGCTCTTCAGCCCACAGAGTGCAAACTGACCAACGATCACAATGTACTATACCATCCTATCCTACACACTAGGGACAGTTTGCAATTTTTAACAAAGCCAGTGAACCTACAAATGAGTAAGTCTTTGGAGTGCGGGAGGAAATCGGAGCACCCAGAGAAAACCCATGCGGTCTCGGGGAGAACGCACAAACGTCATACAGACAGCGCCCGTAGTCAGAACTGAACCAGGGTCTCTCGTGCTGTAAGGCAGCAGCTCTACCACTGTGCCACCTATTAAGAACATAAAGATCTGAATGCTACTGCTTGCTATACTTTAATTTTTCATTATTTACATTCCTGGTATTTGGATGATTTTTAAGTTTAAAGCAGATTTACTATGGGAAAATTAACTTGCATATGATTCTATAGGCGCTGGTCAGGCCGCATTTGGACTACTGTGAGCAAATTTGGACCCATGTCTGAGGATGTGCTGGCTCTGGAGAGGGTCCAGAGGAGGTTTACAAGAATGATTCCAGGAATGAGTGGGTTAGCATGTGATGAGTGTTTGACGACACTGGGCCTTTACTCACTTGAGTCTAGAAGGTTGAGAGGGGGACTTAATTGAAACTTACAGAATAGTGAAAGGCATAGATAGAGTGGATGTAGAAAGGATGTTTCCACTGGCGGGAGAGTCTAGGACCAGAGGTCACAGCCTCAGAATAAAAGGGCGCTCTATTAAAAAAGAGGTGAGGAGGAACTTCTTTAGTCAGAAGGTAGTTAATCTGTGGAACTCATTGTCACAGAGAGGTGTGGAGGCCAAGTCTGTGGATATTTTTAAGGCAGAGATGGACAAGATTGGAACGGGTGTCAAGGGTATTGGGGAGAAAGCAGGAACATGGGATTAGGAGGCAGAGATCAGCCATGATTGAATGGCGGCGTGACTTGATGGGCTGAATGGCCTAATTCTACTCCTATAACTTGCGAACTATAGGTAGAAGGTGCTGCAAATGCATGTAAAATGAACAAGAATGAGGGAACAAGAATAGCTTGATTCTGACAAATGTATAGAAATGAAATTTAAAGTAATTCCCCGTAGATCAAGTTCAATGTTTGTGAATAGCGTTCTTAATAGAGTTAGATGGAGCTCCAGGGGCTAGTGGAATCAAGGGATATGGGGCGAAGGCAGGCACGGGTTACTGATTATGGATGATCAGCCATGAGCCATCAGTGCTGGCTCGAAGGGTCAAATGGCCTCCTCCTGCACCTATTTTCTAAATTTCTATGTTGAGCTACTGATTTATGTAATATCTAATTATATGGAGCATAATTAGATATTACATATTGCCCAGATTCCAATGATGCTTGTGGATAATATCACTGGTAATATCTCTGTGCTACCAACTCGCCCAATACTACAGAATAATAAAATTATTAGTGTTACCTCCACTGTAGCGCTACTAAGGATAATATTGACTACCCTTTCCCCCCACCTCTGACTCAAATTCCAAAGATGCACCACCACTGAGTGAAGGCATTTCTTATTATCTCAGTCCTTGGTTACCAGCTGTGAATCTAGTCACCACAGCTCGATGAAGCATCATCCCTGCATTTACCGTATGATGCTCCAAGACAGCTTTTGTTTAATTTTTAAGCTTTGCGTGTTGCTGATTAGTCAATCCCAAATTGCTATTGGAATAGCAGCTCACCCCCAGTTTAAACTGCGGCAGTCCTCCTTCCATAGAACACATGTTGTTGGAGAGGAAATTCCAGGATTTGGAGCCGGTGACAAAGAAGGCACAATAGTATTTCAAAGTCAGGACAAAGCATGACCTTGGTGGGTGGGTGGGGGGGGGGGGGGGGGGTGTCTACAGATGTTTCCATGCACCTGCTATCCTTGTTTTCCTTGGTGGTAGCGATTGCAGGTTTCAGAGGTCTGTGAGTAACTGCACTCACTGATTCTCTCCCACACTCTTGCAGGCAATCAAGACTTTCGTAAGGGAATTCGGGTTTAAAAAAATACATTTGCAAGGCTACACCGAAAGCAGAAGAAGAATGGGACAATAGGGAATGGGGTGGATGATGGAGTGAAATAATTGTATTGCATCTCTTTGCATATTTGTTTAGACAACGATGACATTTAACTGCGCCTTTTAAAAAAATCTGTCTTTATATTGGCACCCTGTTAATATTCATTAATGCTGGCAATGTCAGCAGGGTGTGTACCATTTTGAAAACTATAATTCATTAGCACATCAAAGGTTCATTTGACGAAGAGGCTCAACACGAAACGTCATCCATTCCTTCTCTCCAGAGATGCTGCCTGTCCCGCTGAGTTACTCCAGCATTTTGTGTCTATCTTCAGTTTAGACCAGCATCTGCAGTTCCTTCCTACACGAAGGTTTGTTTGAAATGAGGATAGATTTATTGAGTGCAGAGCTGTTTACTAACAATCCGACTCGATGTGTCCTTGATAGTTTGTTCTGTTCAATAAATGTCATGTGATCTTCCAGTAATTGGTGTTGCTCAGTGGTTGAAATGGGTCAGTCTGCTCACAGAACATTTGGCATTCAGTTTGGTGACACAGGCCCTTTGGAAACAGGCCCTTTGTCCCATCATGTCCGCACCGACCAGCTAGTTCTATCCTACACACTAGGGACAATTTCCAGAAGCCAATTAACCCACAAACCTGTACATCTTTGGAACATGGAAGGAAACTGGAGCACCCGGAGAACAGTTACAGGGAGAATGTAAAAACTCCGTACAGAAAGCGCCATACTCAGGATTGAGCCCAGATCTCTGATGCTTTAAGGCAGGGGCCTCCAAACCTTTCAGCGTGAGGGCCACATTATATATTTGGCACAATTTTGCGGGCCGTAGGAAAAAATAAAGAAATGTGAGTTTTAAAAAGTTTAGACTAGGTTATGTTAGATTAGATTAGGAAAGGTTAAACGAGGTTAGGTTAGATTAGGTTAGTTTACATTAGGTTTATATAGCAACATATAAATAATATTCAAATTTTAAAAAGAGCTTGAAATATTGGAATATATATATATATACTGTAAGTGTACAATTATTTATAAAACGGAAAACACTGGGGGAGAGAGAGAGGGGTAGAGAGGGGGGGAGGGAGAGTGTGGGGGGGAGAGTCGGGGTAGAGGGAGCAGCGGGTGAGAGCGGGAGAGGGGGAGGGGGAGGGGAGGGGGAGAGAGTCGGGGTAGAGGGAGCAGCGGGTGGGAGCGGGAGAGGGGGAGGGTGTCAGAGGGTCTGGTGAAGGAGCGCCGCCACTTGCGGGTGCTGCTCCCTCTCTCTCTCCCCTCTCCCTCTCTCCCAGAGCCAGCGAGATCTGCACCGCCGCTCCACTCTCTTCCCCGGCGCCGTCTCCCTCTAACGCAGCGAAATAAGAACAAACACAGTGTAGTTGGTCAGAAGCCCCGCATCCCCGGGGTGAGTGATGGCAGCGAGGAGGGAAGTTTCACTTGTGTTTGTTCGTATCTCGCTGTACTAGAGAGAGACGGGGCTGGGGAAGAGAATGGAGGAGCGGCGCAGATCTCGCTGGCACTGGGATGGGGGAGGGAGAGAGGGGGGAGGGGAGGGAGCGGGGGAGGGAGCAGCCCCCGCAAGTGGCGGCGCTCCTTCACCGGACCCTCTGACATGCTCCCGCTCTCACCCGCTGCTCCCTCTACCCCGACTCTTCCCCCCCCCCCTGGGATGATTGGTGGCGAGGAGAGAAGTTTGCTTGGGTTTGTTGCCTGCGAGGGGCCTTGTCCCTTGTCTTGTCTCCCACCTTGTCCCGGCTCTGGGTCGGTGGCGATCCACTCTCCGGCCAACCTTCGCCAGCAGCTTCTGCCTCCAGTCCCCAACTCCTAAGAGCTTGCTGCGGGCCGGATAAAATCTCGTGGCGGGCCGGATGTGGCCCGTGAGCCATAGTTTGGAGATCCCTGCTTTAAGGCAGCAAATTTACTGCTGTGGCATTGTGCGGCCCACTGTGGGTTTGCAAGTTATTTTTTAACCCAAATTAAAATACTGTTTGTGTTTTTAATCACCCATGCTGTCCAGTGCAAGAGAAAATGGGTGAAAAGGGTGTAAATCATTGTATTTTCCCTATTCCATTTGCTGTTACTTATTTTCTGCAAATTGTTTATTTGTACTTGTAGTGCTAGTAATGTAGAAGCTCACAGATGCTGTACGAGTAAAAATACATGCCAAGTTATAGATGTTAATGGTAAGAATGGTCACAACTGGATGAAATTAATAGAATGAATTTTGGAGTTTGGGCTTAGGATGTACATGCATCAGTGGTGGGATAAAGTGACCTAGGTGGGAACTAGCAGATAAGTGAAAAGTAGGTCAACAATCTTTATGATCCCATTTTCCATCAAATAGTGAAACTAATTTAGTGATGGTGTTGCATGAGCGATAGATTATTTTCCATTGGTTGCAACAATTTTACAAATTATTACTAAACCACATTTTGAGATTATTTTTTTGATGCAGAATAACATTCCTATTTTTTTGGTTTCCAGGATCAGCTGCAAGCGCAGGATTTTTCCAAATTTCAGCCACTGAAGATTAAATTGTTGGACACCGTGGACGACATGTTGGGATGCGATATTGCTCAACTAATGATCCTCGTACGTCAGGAGGAATCCCAGCGCCCTGTCCCGATTGTGAAAGGGGGAGCCTTTGAAGGCACAATGAATGGCCCATTTGGACATGGATATGGTGAGGGAGCTGGCGAGGGCATTGACGACCTGGAGTGGATTGTGATCCGAGATAAACCAAGCTACGACGAGATATTTTATACTCTTTCACCCGTCAATGGGAAGGTCACTGGTGCAAATGCAAAGAAGGAGATGGTGAAGTCTAAGCTTCCAAACACGGTGCTGGGGAAAATCTGGAAATTGGCAGATATTGACAAGGATGGCATGTTGGATGATGAAGAATTTGCATTGGCCAACCATCTAATTAAAGTCAAGCTGGAAGGTCACGAACTGCCCGGTGAAATTCCGCCTCATCTCATTCCCCCGTCAAAGAGAAAGTTGGCTTATTGAAAAGGAAAATGGTCTCGTTTGAGAAACATAGCACAATAGGACGAAGATGAAAAAGACTGGTGAATGAAGAGTCAAAATCTTAACCAGGCAAAAATAGTGTTGCAGCTTTGACATAGTAAATACTTTTCTTTCCTGTATTTACACACATCACAATACTCTATTAGCTCTCAAAACATAGACATCTATTGGTGTAGGAAGGAACTGCAGATGTCGGTTTAAACCGAAGATAGACGCAAAATGCTGGAGTAACTCAGCGGGACAGGCCGCATCTCTGGAGAGAAGGAATGGGTGACGGTTCGGGTCTGAAGAAGGGTCTCGACCCGAAACGTCATCCATTCCTTCTCTCCAGAGATGCTACCTGTCCCGCTGAGTTACTCCAGCATTTTGTCTATCTTCGACATCTATTGGTGGTTAGTTTATTTGAGGTAGCAAATTCTGCATTCCCAGGAGATTAGGCAATATGGTTACTGTTTGCTTGGAGGCAGAGGATCTTTGGGACTGTTCTTCGATCTTGCTTCGTTCTATTTTATTGTGAAGTAACAAAATGGCACCTTATTACTGTGAGCAGCACCACAGACGTTTTTTAAGGGCGGGTGAAATGGTCCCCTATCGAGCTTCTGGCCCGTTTACCCCTAGGTAATAACTGGGCTGTTTGCTTTATCCCTAATAGTCCGCTTGTGCATGATACTAAAGAATAGTTCAGATGGTCATCCTTAACCACTGAGTAACTAGTTACTGCAAGCATAATTTTGTAATCACTGTTTAGATTTTTGCCCTGTGTCGCAGCCATATGAGCAGTAGCGTGATGTTTGGTGATGTCCCCATGGACAGGAAGGTTGGGAGAAAAATGTTTTCAGAACCACACTAGCATAGAAATAGGTGATTTGTAAGAAAACGTTGATATTTCTATGAAAGATGTTTGGCACTGGACCTTTTTGATTCACGCCCAAAATTTCTAATTAAAGTATTTTCTCTTTCCAGACTTTGAAGCCTTGACCGTGACAAATAATCTGTAATGATGGTTTGTAGTTTAATTGGATATGTGATAATGATAATACTAGGAAGATTTTGACATTAAGCAAAAATAAACCAAATATGGTGTGCTGTTGATTGTACAGCATATATTCAAGTGTATACTGCAAGCTTACTAATCAAGTTTATTGTGCAATACAGTGTATGGAGGAAAAGTTATACTAACTCTTGTACTTGCAACATGTTGGATGCATTCATACATGTTCTAGCTTGTCTGTTATTCCAAGTGTGGCATTTTAAATATAGTGTGATTCTCAACATGTCACCTGACCTTTGTATGTTTTATTTTAAACTTGGCTTGTGTTCAAGTTACTATAAAACAAACCTGTCATAATAGTTAGTCCAACTTCCTTCATTATTGTTTTGAATACTATGGCACTGTTTAAAAAAAAATGTTGCTTGTATGCGAGTTCTTTGTAAATGTAAGTTATTTTTCTGTTCTGTAGTTCTTGAAAATTGCTGAGGAAAATCACTGCCGTTATATAGAAACCATATAGTGAATCCAGACTCGTAGTACATTTGTGAGTAGTAGGTCTTGATCTTGCATTAGATAGAAGCAATAAAGTTGGCTTTGTAGCACTGAATATGATTCCATCCCACAGACTGGACCCCAATAACAGTGAGACCTTGGAGGAAAAGGTGCAATTTCTCTCATTGGTATTGGATTAATGCAGGGCAATTTGCTGAAGGCTTAACCGTGACACTGCCCATTCCCTCATCTCTCAGCAAGGAATATAGATATCGCTTACAATATTCTGCACCATTTTAAAACCAAAAATAAATGTTAACTGCAAATGTGAAATCATTTTTTAAACCAGGTGAGATTCCAAATGTTTTTTGTTTGAGCACTGGGGTGGAGGGTGAAGAGAGGAAAGAGCTGAAATTTGCACAAGCTCTGCACGTAATTATTGTTCTATCCTAGAATCAATGGAACTCCTAGTTCGAGGGGATATGGAAGGAACAATCTTATTGAAATAAATTCCTTTGTCTTGATAAATGCTTATAAAGCATGAACTGTGATTGTCCATTAAGCTAATCCATGCTTAATCTCTCAGCTAATTCCAAAAAAACATTGGCATCATGATTCTGCTCAGCCCACAACATTACCAAAACAGTCTCTCTGCATCGCGCTGGACTTTTTTTAGTTGTTGTCTGCTACAAACCATTTGTATTCTGGATGAGGAATGCACTGATCCAACTGCTGTGGGATGTGGTTAGGATAAGGACTTTAAGATAGGATCCGTGATTCTGAGCAATTGATCGTACCAGAATTTTTAAGTACCTGCACAATAGATGGGAAAGGTTTGTTCACCATGGAGCTATATCTTCATTGTGCACTGCATTGTGAAAGCACTTTCTAGTTAAAATTATGATTTAAAATAACATCATTTTCACAATCTTTTTAAAATGTGATATTCTTGTGCCACCTGCTTGTGATTTTTTTTTCAAATGATATTACCAATGCTTTGAGAATGCTTCAATGCATACTAGAGAACGTTGGTGAAAATCTAACTACCAAAGTATACCTTTTATTCCACTTGTTTAATAGTACTTTTGTTGCTACTCAAAGTTGAGAGTAAATGCACAAAGATCTTCACCCACTGCCACACACTTCCCTGCACTCCAAGTGGAAACATTTTGGACAGTATTCGAAAGCTCGACTTGCATAATATCAAAGTGTTCACCTTTCCTCTGTAAAGGACATAATTCGTCACTGCTATTTGTGCACGAGTCAAGCCTAACATTATTTCCCAAGTTTTTAATAGTCTACAAATTGCTATTTCATGAACTGGCCATATCTACCAAAGATTAGTACTGCAACATTGAAAACAAAGTCTATAGAAAGTGGGATTCTTTACTAGATGTTCGGAAAGCCAGTGTCCATAGTGCTCGGAGTCTTATTGAGCCGGGATAGGGTGGGTGATTTACTGTGTTAGCTTGCATTTTATCAAATTATCATGTTTGCTGAGTGTACATTTGGGTCTCCCTACTTCCCCCTCAACTGCCCCAAGTTTTGTTTTTCCCCCAATGGCTCTGACCGTCTTTTATTCCAGTGGAACCTTCATTTCATTGCATATTTATATGTTTGGGTTAACATAAGAAGGTCACAAGGAATTATTGATGTCTAGAGTTTTTAATTGACCTCTGCATTCTAGGCAGTGATATTAATATGGTCATTAATTAGCATTGTTATTGGAGTGTGTATCCAAATATTGTACAAGGAGCTTGGTCTTCAGAGTAGAATTAATGTAGATTAAATACTAGCGAATAACATTTTTTCCAAATGCCTACATTTCTGCAATTAGGAGCGTTTAAGATAACACTGAACAAATTTCAACTGTTTGGCATTTTGTACTTTTAAAGACCAAGTAGTCATTTCCCTATTTGCACTGGTTGTCTTTATAATGAAGAGTAGAACAAAGACCAGCATTTTTTTGTAGATTGTGGCATCCTGTCTGATGCGCAGAGTTTGAGAATGCTATATTTAAAAGTAAATCCTGCTAACACTCATTTTTTTTCAGTTGTGTTCAGATGTGTTGCACTGAAGCAAACCTCAAATATCAATCCTTAATCAACTGAGCTTCAGAATGCAAAAATAGAGAAAATTGACAATGGTTCTTGGTTGTTCACATTACTTGTATCTGTGGTCCCTGCATACAGGTGAAACAAATTATTCGAAGCACGCATATTGTATTTTGGAAATTCCTTTATGGCATTCCTGGTTCTTTACAAACTATACAATGCTTACAAAAAATTGCCAAAAAATGGTTTTCTCTGAATATATTTATCGTTTGCCAATATATGCTATTGTACATTTATAAAAATGCTGTATTAACATACTGTACAAAAAAAACCTGTAGATTGGTGAAATGCTAATAAAATGGTGTCTTAAGTTTTGTATGTCTATCAACTTGATAAAGAAATATGACTAGTTGAGCATACAAAAAGTAATTGAAGTTTAACTTGAAGGAAATGTACCAAAGGAAGGTCAACGCTAACAAAACCTCTTCAGGAAACTAAATTTGTAAGAGGAATGTAGAAACAAGGAACTGATATGCTGGTTTACACACAAGGTCACAAAGTGCTGGAGTAAATCAACAGGATCCTAGAGAAACATATAACATTCTTAAAGGATTAGACAGGCTGGATGCAGGAAAAATGTTCCTGATGTTGGGGGAGTCCAGAACCAGGGGTCACAGTTTAAGAATAAGGGCCATTTAGCACTGAGACGAGGAAAAACTTTTCACCCAGAGTTGTGAATCTGTAATTTTCTGCCACAGAAGGCAGTGGAGGCCAATTCACTGGATGTATTGAAAAGGGAGTTAGATATAGCTCTTGGGGCTAAAGGAATCAAGGGATATGGGCAAAAAGCAGGAACGGGGTACTAATTTTGGATGATCAGCCATGATCATATTGAATGGCAATGCTGGCTCAAAGGGCAGAAAGGCCTACTCGTGCACCTATTTTTCTATGTTTCTAAATCGGGCAGCATCTTTGGAGAAAATGCAAAGCTGATGTTTTGGGTCGATGCTTCTGTCTTATTGCTCATAGGAGAGGAACATGGGTACTATTTCTGTCCCTTTGGATGAATGATGTCTCGCTTCCTCTACCACTGTCTCTGCATTCTAGTGAAGCATATATCAGGCCCATAGATATGACAGTAATGTTGACAGGGTACTTGCCTTACGGTACTTAATTCATCCCTCCTGTTTGCACTCTAAAAGATGGGGTGATGCAGATATATTAGTTATTTAACCACAAAAGCAAAGGCCTTGGCCCCTGTGGTTCCCTATTACAAATTAGTCCTCCAGTCACTTTGCATGGTCAATGGTTGACTCCAGTCAACAACTACCCTTTGTTTCCTGCCAGTAAGGTATTTTTGCTCCAACATCTCCTTTCTGAACAATCTGGTGCTTCCAACTTTGACAAAATACTTCACTGAAGTCAGGTAGATTGCACCAAATGTACTAACCTCATCAATCAACTCGAATATTTCAATCAATTTAGTCCGCGGCACTCACATATAACTGCACGCTGGCAGTCAATGATTAATCTGTGCAGTTTAGAGATACAGATTGGGAACATGCCTTCAGCCCACCAAGTCTGTGCCGTCCAGTGACCCTCCCACACTCACACTATCCTACACACTAGGAACAATTTACAAGAATACCAAGCCAAACCTGTACATCTTTGGAGTGTGGGAGGAAACGGTAGATCCTGGAGAAAATCCATGCAGGTCATAGAGGGAATGTACAGACAAGTACCCGCGTTCGGGATCGAACCCGGGACCCTGGTGCTGTAAGGCGGCAACTCTCCGACTACCGCCGTTCTGCTGCCGTACCTCTTGTTCCAGTTCTACATGCACCTACCCTCAAATTTTGCTCATTTGTCCAGCATCAATGTTAGGTTGACCAGCCTATAATTGGTCAATTTCTTGTATTTTGAAACAACAGTACTCCAGCTCTACCCCTGTATTGTAAGCACCAATGAACGATTGGGTATCCCCTGAAGAATGAGCTGCACAGAATCACATTTGAAAGGAACCACATTTGAGAATGCAACAGTCCCTCAGCGGGGATTGAGCCAGTTTGGAGGCACATTAACATGACCCTGCACACCAGGGGCAGTTTTACATTTATAACCAAACCACTTAACCTACAAGCCTGTATGGCTTTGGAATGCAGGTGGAAACCAAAGATCTCGGAGAAAACCCATGCAGGTCGAGGAGAATGTACAGACACGCACCTGTAGTCAAGATCAAACCCGGGTCTCTGGTGCTGTAAGGCAGTAACTCTACTGCTACGCCACCGTGCCGCCCATCACAGCTATTGTGATAAGGGAAGCAGACTATAAATCATAGCTCAGTCAGACTCTTGCCAGATGATAGTCATACAGCACAGAAACCGGCCCTTTGGCCCAACATGTTCACGCCAACCATTCTTATCCATGTCCAAATATCTTTTAAATGTTGTTAAGCCCTAGCCTGCCAGCCTCTCCTTATAGCTCCGGCCCTCAAATCCTAGCAAAATCCTTGTAAATCTCTATTTTAGTTGAGGTTTATCAGACAGTAAATGTGGGGAAGCTGGATCCAGAATATGACTGGCATCCAAACTTCAAGGGCGAGAGGACACTGATTCAAACTTTGTCAGCGGAACTTTTAAAATTGATTAGAAGTTCTTCAGTGCATCTTATCTGACTTGAAGTCCCAGATTAAGTCAATTGTGTTTATTGTAATGGATGAGCAAGGAAAATAACATGCCTTTTATTGCTGTTTGTTGGGGGAATAACAATGTTTGCTTATCTGGGAAGGAATTTGCACAAGTCTAAGAGTCTGGACTTGCCCCTATTCAGAACAAAGTGGCCATTTCCTTTCATTGAGAAGGTCACAGATCATGCGTTGGTTGGGAAGACTGGCGCCACTGTAGTCCTTAACTCTAAAGGTGAATGTCGGCCTTTTCTTGCATTGTGAACTTAACCACCCGAGCTGTGTCCTACAGAGCTTTCTGACAAAGTGTGGCTAAGTGCAAATTGGAGGAACAGCATCTCATATTTCGCTTGGGCAGCTTACAGCTCAGTGGTAAGAATATAGTCTGAAGAATGGTCTTGACCCGAAACGTCACCCATTCCTTCTCTCCAGAGATGCTGCCTGTCCCGCTGAGTTACTCCAGCATTTTGTGTCTCCCTTTGATTTCTCTCACTTCAGGTAGCCCCGGCATTCCCTCTCTCTCGATCCCTCCCCAACCCAAGTCGCACCAGCTTCTTATTTTTCATCCAACGAGCAGCTTACAATGGCCTGTCCTCTTTATCATTGTTACTTTTTTGCACATCTTTCATTCATTGTTCTTTATCTCTCCTCTTCACTGTCTATATCTCTCATTTCCCTCATCCCTAACCAATCTGAAGAAGGATCTCGACCCGAAACATCACACATTCCTTCTCTCCAGAGATGCTGCCTGTCCCGCTGAGTTACTCCAGCTTTTGTATCTATCTTTGGTTTAAACCAGCATCGGCAGTTCCTTCTTACACATTTCTAACAAAATCTCTTTCCCCAGGATGGTTTTTGTTCAATCGATTCCAAAACTTCATCCCAAACTTCATCCAAAAGAGGCCTTAGAATCATACGCATGGAAACAGACCATTCGGCCCACATGGTTATACTGACCCGTGCGCACCCTGTCTGTTTTAGGGTCTGTATTATTGCTATTAAATTGAGGCATCTGAGGGGAATCTGGCACAGATAATGAGTTGAGGCCAGCAGATATCACCCATGATCATGTCGAATAGTGGGATAGGCTTAAGGGTCAAGAGTGTTGAGTTGTCATACATACTGACACTAAAATCCGTACACTCAGCAGCAGAACAGGCTTGTGTAACACAATACACATTGCTAAGGTATAATAAACAAAAACTCAATAAATTAGTAACCCAATACTATTGCAAAAAAAAGCCCAGAGACCTTAGTGCAACCAAAGACAGCCCATAGTTCTTGGATTATGATTGTGTGGTGTTCAAGAACCTGGTAGGTGTTGAGAAGAAGCTGTTCTTGAACCTGGTGGTCAGTTTTCTGCCTCCTGTACCTTCCCGATGGCAGGAATGAAATGAGAGAGTGTCTCGGGCGGTGTGGGTCTTTAATGATGCTGGCTACCTTTTTGAGGCAATGCCTCCTATAGAACCCACCCATGGTGGGCGGTGTCCACCACATTTTGTAATCACCTTCATTCCTGGGTGTTTCAGTTGCTGAACCAGGCAATGATGCAACCAAATGTGTAGGAAGAAACTGCAGGTGCTGGTTAAAACCGAAGATAGACACAAAAACTGGAGTAACTCAGCGGGACAGGCAGCATTTCTGGAGAGAAGGAATGAGTGACGTTTCGGGTCGAGAACAAGAAGGGTCTCAACCGGAAACGTCGCCCATTCCTTCTCTCCAGAGATACTGCCTGTCCCGCTGAGTTACTCTAGCTTTTTTGTGTCTATCTTCCGTGATGCAACCAATATCCTTTCCACATATGCCTGTCGAAGTTCAAGGCAGTTTTGACATGAGGCTTGAATGGCGGAGTAGCCTACACCTGCTCTTGTTTTGGTGAGTCCTTGTGTTATTGTGGGAACGGACTTAGAGTAGGAAAAAAATAAACTAAGATCAGGAGCTGAGTAGTGGTGGATATTGAAACAATATCTGGGAACAGTTGGTACTGGCCAACCTGAGGAGCACCTTCAACAACAGACTGATTCCACCAAGAACGCCACAGGAGATCCTTCTTCCCTGTGGCTATCAAACTGTACAACAACTCCTCCCCCTTCTGTCATGGGGTAGACTGACTCCCCCTCTCCATCCCCCCCCCCCCCCCCCCCCAATCTTTACACATCCCCAATCCTTTCCACTCGTCATTTTAATTTCATGTATTTTGTGTTTTATGACTGTTGGCAGATCAATTTCCCTCCTGGGATAAATAAAGTTCTATCGTATCATCTCACAGCACACAGCAGGAACTTGACACAATTAGAAGAAGGCATTGTCACAAGTACCGAGGTACAGTGAAATTCTTTGGTTTTGCATACAATCTGGTGAAATTGCTATTGAGGGCATGCAGCGTAGGTTCACTAGGTTAATTCCCGGAATGGCGGGACTGTCATATGTTGAAAGACTGGAGCGACTAGGCTTGTATACACTGGAATTTAGAAGGATGAGAGGAGATCTTATCGAAACGTATAAGATTATTAAGGGGTTGGACACGTTAGAGGCAGGAAACATGTTCCCAATGTTGGGGGAGTCCAGAACAAGGGGCCACAGTTTAAGAATAAGGGGTAGGCCATTTAGAACGGAGATGAGGAAAAACTTTTTCAGTCAGAGAGTTGTAAATCTGTGGAATTCCCTGCCTCAGAAAGCAGTGGAGGCCAATTCTCTGAATGCATTCAAGAGTGAGCTAGATAAAGCTCTTAAGGATAGCGGAGTCAGAGGGTATGGGGAGAAGGCAGGAACGGGGTACTGATTGAGAATGATCAGCCATGATCACATTGAATGGCGGTGCTGGCAAGAAGGGCCGAATGGACTCCTTCTGCACCTATTGTCTATTGACTATTGAAACCATACAGCAGACTTCACCGAGGCAGTACACACAGTCGCCACGTTACTGCCACCAACAAAGTTCTTCGCACACTCTTATCTTCTCGCAGCGGGGAACCAGGCCTGCCGCCATGGGATGCCCACTGGGTCCCTCTTCGTTCTTGACGCTCCCTACCAACAGGCCCTTCTTCGTTCTCGGCGGCAAGCGGCCAAGTCCCAAGTTGTTCTCGGCGGCCCCGTCTCCCGTTCAGCTCTGTGACGCATCCCCAGTGCCTTCCGCCACCGCACGCACCTGTAAAAGGGGGCGCAATCTGTTTTTAACTGTTAAATTGAGAAGCAGGACATACAAAATGGTCGACCAGAGGAACAGGGAATTTTGTAAGATCCAGCAGCGAAAGATTAAAACGAGTAGCAGGTAGATAGTTGATTTTGCAAGAAAGTCTGTGTGCAATTTCTACAAAAAACTAATGGAAAGCGATCCATGGACATGATGAAGCCACCAAGGTGCATGTGAGATCACACGGACGCAAGGCTGGTGAATTAATATCAGTAAACAAAGGAATGGTGACAGGATAAAACTTTTTTTTTCGGTCAGAGAATATCATGTGTGATTATATATAGTATAAGAAAATAACTGCAGATGCTGGTACAAATCGAAGGTATTTATTCACAAAGTAACTCAGCAGGTCAGGCAGCATCTCGGGAGAGCAGGAATGGGTGACGTTTCGGGTCGAGACCCTTCTTCAGACAGAATATCATGTGTGATTATACTGTTTTATTTTTGATATCATGATTTCGTATTATTTAACTTTCACGATTGTATGGTCAATCTGTTGGATTGTATTCACCGAAAAAATAAATAAATGGAATAAATAATTGTTTGGAGGGCAAAGCAAACATCCCAACGATAACCCATGGGTTAATTTCAAATGCAGGGAAGAACGTAAAATCCCAACATGTTGGATAAAGCATTCGAGAAGCTCACGGGATTAAAGATGGACAAATCACGAGGAGCTAATGGGCCACAGGTAGTGGCAGCAGAGGGAGTGGACCTGTAGGTTGAAAGTTTATCAATGCTCGCTAACTTCTGGAAGGGCAACAAAACATTGGAAAACTTCCAATGTGACTCCCTTGTTCCAAAATGGAGGAAGACAGAAGGCAGGGAGTTAGACAGAAAATGCTGGAGTAACTCAGCGGGACAGGCAGCATCTCTGGAGAGAAGAGATGGGCGACGTTTCGGGCTGAGAGTATGGGAGGGGGAGACACAGAGATAAGGAAGTGTAAGGTGTGAGAACGACACATCAAAGGGGGTGCAGATCAAGGAAAATGTAGAATAGATCATTGTTAGCAAGGAGAAAGTAACAAGGCGTACAGGTTTGTAGGTTAATTGGCTGGGCAAATGTAAAAATTGTCCCTAGTGGGTGTAGGATCGTGTTAATGTGCGGGGATCGCTGGGCGGCACGGACCCGGTGGGCCGAAGGGCCTGTTTCTGCGCTGTATCTCTAAAAATAAACAAAGCAAACAGAGATAAAATGTAAACAGGGACAGTCAGACTGGTCGGAGAACTGGGAAGGGGGAGTGATGGAGAGAGCGGGGGAAAGCAAGGGTTACGTGAAGTTAGAGAAATCAATATTCATAGCGCTGGGGTGTGAGCTGCCCAAGCGAAATGTGAGGTGCAGGGAGTTAGCTAGGAAGATAGGCCAGTTAGTTTTAGAAGAAGGGTCTCGACCCAAAACATCACCCATTCCTTCTCTCCAGAGATACTGCCTGACCCGCTGAGTTACTCCAGTTTTTTGTGTCTACCTTGCAGTTAGTTTTAATATCAGTTGGGTGACCACAGGGAGCACATAACACCCCCTCATATCCTGCTTTACAGATTCGACTGGGTAGCAAACAAAAATACAGGCACCTCACGTTTTACACGGGGGTTGAGCGTTACAGATTGATGTTGGTTTATCGTGTAGGAAAGAACGCCTGATGCTGGTTTAAATCGCAGATAGACACAAAATGCCAGAGCAACTCAGCGGGACAGGCAGCATCTCTGGAGAGAAGGAATGGGTGACGTTTCAGTTCGAGACCCTTCTTCAGACTGATGTCAGGGGAGTGGGCAGGACAGAGATAAAATGTAGTCGGAGACAGTAAGACTGGTGGGAGAACTGGGAAGGGGAGGGGATGGAGAGAGAGAGGGAAAGCAAGGACTGCTTGAAGTTAGAGAAGTCAATGTCAATCTAGAAGGCGTACATTTAAGGTGAGAGGGGCAAAGTTTAAAGGAGATTATAGGGCAACTCTCTTAACACAGAGGGTGGTGGGGGTCTGGAACCCGCTGCCAGGGGTGGTGGTGGAGGCAGATACGATAGTGGTGTTTCAGAGGCTTTTAGATCGGCACATGGATATGCAGGGAATGGAGGGATATGGATCACATGCAGGCAGAGGAGGTTTGTTTAACTTTGCATCATGTTCGGCACAGGCATTGTGGACGGAAGGACCTGTTCCACTGCTGTATTGTTCAATATTCTCTACATTCCCTGTAATGTGGGAGAAAACTTGATCCCATCGCACATGTTCTGTCTTGTTAGTTCTTCATTCAAGTCAGTGCGTGCTAGGAGTTGGGGTGGGGTGGGGTGGGAAGTGCAGAGACAGCGAGGGGATAAGCAACTAATCCGGCAGCAAAGAACCATCACCCTCCAGATGCATCTCAGATGTCGACCCTCCCTGGGAGTTTGCACAACAGTGACAGATTCTCAGCAAACATTGAAGTCGTCCTTTCCAACTAGTGAAAGAGTGGAACATTTTTTTGCACTGACTAACCATTGCATAACCTCAGGATGTGCAGCAGCACTAATCCAATTCCACTCCCGTTCCACTCTGGATGTGAGCCAAGGGCAGCTGTTTCAAATCCAGTATAAGGCATTGAATCATAGTCATCCAGCACAGAAACCGGCCCTTCGGCCTGCAGTATTCAGCACAGCTGTCACCTCACTTGGAGACCCAAGTTCCACCCTGATCTCGGGAGCTGTCTGTGTGGAGTTTGCACGTTCTCCCTGTCACCGCGTGGGTTTCCTCCGGGTGCTCTTGTTTCCTTCCACATACCTAAGTAGTGGGGGTTTGTCGGTTGATCGGCCCCCTGTAAATTGCTCCCAGTGTGCAGGGAGTGGATGAGAAAGTGGGATAACATAGAATTGGTGTGAGCGGGTGATCGAAGCCCGGCGTAGACTCGGTGGGTTAAAGGACCTGTCATACAGTGTGGGAGAAGGCCGATCGGCCCAACTTGCCCACGCAAGGACCTGTTTTCATGCTGTATCTTTCAAACAATCAACATTCATGCCAACCTTTTTTCCCATTCACATTAATCCTGTTGCTCGCTTCCTTCTATGCTTTAACCCAATGTGATAATAGCCCCCCCCCCCCCGAAGGGCCTGTTTCCCCCCTGTCGAGCCGGCGAAAAGCACTTACCGAAAAGCACTTAGCGATGGACTTAGGGTGCTACATTGTTGCGAAAAGCACTTACAGATCGCTGTGAGAAGCACTTAGGGATGGAAAAGCAAAGCACTTAGGGAGCTAATTGTTGCGAAACAGATCGCTGTGAGAAGCACTTAGGGACCGAAAATGTTGCAAAAAAAGCACTTATTGAACCTACATTTTTAAAGTAGTATTTATTTATTGCAAGTCACTTAACATACACAGATCAGCATGGGGCCCCTATGCTCGTGGGGCCCCGGGCAAGTGCCCATCAGGCCCATGCGTTAAGACGGCCCTGACTACATCTCTCCCCTCCTCATGATTCCCCTCTCTATACACTATCTTGCCCTCACAACAACTCTCCCCTTCTTATTTCTCTCCCCTCCCTGCATCACCTTCCCTTCTTTCAACATCTCCTTACAACATCTGGCCCCTCCGCACAAATTGTTTTCCTTCACACCTCTCCTCCCTACCATGAGTTGTATAAGAAGATAACTGCAGATGCTGGTACAAATCGAAGGTTTTTATTCACAATATGCTGGAGTAACTCAGCAGGTCAGGCAGCATCTCGGAGAGAAGGAATGGGTGACGTTTCTGGTCGAGACCCTTCTTACCATGAGTCTGATGAAGGGTCTCAACCCGAAACATCAGCTATTCCTTTTCTCAAGAGATGCTGCCGGGCCCGCTGAGTTACTCCAGCTTTTTGTGTCTATCTTCAATGATGTTTAAATGCTGTTATCATTCAGTACCTACCTTTACCACTTCCTCCAGCCAACCCTCTGTGTGAAAAATGTGTCCTTCGACCCAACTCGTCCATGCCGACCAAGATGCCCCATCTAACCCCCATTTGCCCACATATGGCCCATATCCCATTAAACCTTTCCTATCCATGTACCTGTCCAAATGTCACATAGTACCTGCCTCACCTACCTCCTCTGGCAGCTCATTCCACCACCCGCTGTGTGAAAACGTTGCCCCTCAGGTTCCCATTAAATCTGTCTCCTCTCACCTTAAACCTATGTCCTCTGGTTACTGATTCCCCGATTCTGGGTGGAAGACTCTGTGCATTCACCCTATTGAATCCCCTCATGATTTTATCTGCTACGTTTGTTCAACCTATATGTTTTCTGCATAGTGAATCCCGAGTTTATGACCTTCTGCTCGTGGGTTTAGTTTAGTTTAGTTTAGTTTAATTTAGTTTAGTTTAGTTTAAATTAGTTTAGTTTAAAATACAGTGAGGAAACAGGCCCTTCGGCCCACCAGGTCCGCACCGACCAGCGACCCCCGCACATTAACACTATCCTACACACACTAGGGACAATTTACACTTATACCAAGCCAATTAACCTACAAGCCTATACGTTTTTAGAGTGTGGGAGCAAATCGGAGATCTCGGAGAAAACCCACGCGGGTCACGGGAAAAACGTACAAATGCCGTACAGACAGCGCCCGTAGTCAGGATGGAACCTGGGTCTCCGGCGCTGCAAGCGCTGTAAGGCAGCAACTCTACCGCTGCGCCACCGTGACCGGGTCATGAGGGTGGGAACAAGCTGCTCCATGTGAATGAGGAAGCCTTAACTTTAAATGTGCGTTACGTTCTTATTTCTTCACTGTGGAAATCAGTACAGATACCAATCTGTCAGTTCCTAGTTCCCCTCACCAATGGCCTAGATGTACAAGGAAGCATCCTGCTCTGCCCAAACCCTAAAGGAGATGGATTCAGTTCCATTCCAAGATATGGTATCCAGTCTGACAAGTATTTTCTTCCTGTTGCCGGCTCCCTGTCCCTTGGGAACGAATATAAATCACACAGAAGCAATTTCCCGAAACAGCAATGAGATTGGCGTACCACTTCCAGGAGGAAAGATTATTTCCTCTTTCGAGTGATAAGGAGGTCCGGTTTTGCCTTTTCCCCACACATTCAATGGCAGGAACATACACTCACACGTTACGCAGAGACTTTTTCCCAGGGTAGAGGAATCAACAACCAAAGGGCATCGGTTTAAGGTGAGAGGGCAAAGATATAATAGGAATTCCAGGGGCAACTTTTTCACACAGAGGGTGGTGGGTATGTGGAACAAAATACCAGAGGAGGTAATTGAGGTGGGTACTATAACAGCATTTAAAAAATACATTTGGATATGTACATGGATAGAAAAGGGTTAGAGACAAAGATAGACACAAAAGAAGTTGGAGTAATTCAGCGAGTCAGACAGTTTCTCTGGAGGAAAGAAATAGGTGATGTTTCAGGTTGAGACCCTTCTTCAGGCTTGTGTCTATGTTAATTCCCGGAATGGCGGGACTGTCATATGTTGAAAGACTGGAGCGACTAGGCTTGTATACACTGGAATTTAGAAGGATGAGAGGAGATCTTATCGAAACGTATAAGATTATTAAGGGGTTGGACACGTTAGAGGCAGGAAACATGTTCCCAATGTTGGGGGAGTCCAGAACAAGGGGCCACAGTTTAACAATAAGGGGTAGGCCATTTAGAACGGAGATGAGGGAAAACTTTTTCAGTCAGAGAGTTGTGAATCTGTGGAATTCTCTGCCTCAGAAGGCAGTGGAGGCCAATTCTCTGAATGCATTCAAGAGAGAGCTAGATAGAGCTCTTAAGGATAGCAGAGTCAGGGGGTACGGGGAGAAGGCAGGAACGGGGTACTGATTGAGAATGATCAGCCATGATCACATTGAATGGCGGTGCTGGCTCGAAGGGCCGAATGGCCTCCTCCTGCACCTATTGTCTATTGTCTATTGTCTATTGCCCGTTTAAACCAGCATCGGCAGCTCCTTCCTGCACAAAGGGCTTACCTGGGCTTACCTGGGTCAGGAGTGCTTCATCACTTCCAACACGTGGACCGGACTTTGGACTCCTATCTTTTTCTTTGTAAATGGCGCTGATATAAGGCGACAGTGCATCAATGGGCTGTGCAAAAAGAATCTCACCGTGCTGTGCGCGTACGTGGCAATAAAGCACCATTGAGCCGTTGAACAAGATGGGATGAATTTAACCAATCGGCTAATTGAGATATAAGCAGAAAATGCCGGGGTTACCTAGCAGGTCAGGCAACAACGATGGAGGGAGAAATGAACCTCATATTTCAAGTCGAAGGTATTTAATCACAAAATGCTGGAGTAACTCAGCAGGTCAGGCAGCATCTCAGGAGAGAAGGAATGGGTGACATTTCGGGTCGAGTCCCTTCTTCAGACTGGATTTTCATCCAGCATTTTGTGAATAAATACCTTCGATTTGTACCAGCATCTGCAGTTATTTTCCTACACTAAAATTTCAAGTTGTGACAATGCACTGGAGGTTCGACAGCAGCCTATTTCTTTACCCATCGATGGCTGGACCGATGGTGGAATAGGTAGTCAGAGATCAGAGGTCAGGTGCCGTAACCCCCAGGTTGACCCATGACCAGAGCGAGCAGCCATGCCTGTCTCCGTCTCCAAATACTGAGGCCAACTTTGATTCCATTTGAGCCTTCCATTGACTCTATCTACACCTCACGCTGCCTCGGCAAGGCCAGCTGCATAATCAAGGACGAGTCTCACCCCGGCCACTCCCTCTTCTCCCCTCTCCCATCAGGCAAAAGGTACAGAAGTGTGAAAACGCACACCTCCAGATTCAGGGACAGTTTCTTCCCAGCTGTTAACAGGCAACTGAATCATCCCACCACAACCAGAGAGCAGTGCTGAGCTACAGCCTACCTCTTTGCTGACCCTCGGACTATCCTGTAACTAAATGTTGTTCACATTATGCACCTTACCATGGATCTGGACGATGTGAATGGCTCGATTGTAATCATGAATTGTCTTTCCGCTGACTGGTTAGCATGCAACAAACGCTTTTCACTGTACCTCGGAACAGATGACAATAAACTAAATTCAACTCAAACTCAACTCCTCCTCCCAGTCTTAGGGGACAACTGTACACAGTGGCGCGGCGGTAGAGTTGCTGCCTTACAGCGCCAGAGACCCGGGTTTAGTCCTGACTACGGGTGCTGTCTGTACAGATTTTGTACGTTCTCCCCGTGACCTGTGTGGGTTTTCTCCGGGATCTCCGGTTACCTCCCCCACTCCAAAGACGTACAGGTTTGCAGGTTAATTAGCTTTGCATCATTGTAAATGGTCCCTAGTGCATGTCGGATAGCGTTAGCATGCGGGGATCGCTGGTCGGCGCCGACCCGGTGGGCCGAAGGGCCTGTTTCCACGCTGTATCTCTAATCTAAACTAAAGTAAATCCACTGATGATAGACACAAAATGCTGGAGTAACTCAGTGGGACAGGCACCATCTCTGGAGAGAAGGAATGGGAGATGTTTCGGGTCGAGACCCAAAATGCCACCCATTCCTTCTCTCCAAAGATGCTGTCTGTCCCGTGGAGTTACTCCAGGATTTTGTGTCTATCTTCGATTTAAACCAGCCTCTGCAGTTCTTTCCTGCACATTAAATCCACTGATGATTGGAAGCCGCCTCTTTCTACTGAGCTCTTTTCCCCCTCTTGGTAATTTGTGCAGCCTACAGTGGGTCAGTGACATTCCACGGTGTTTATCATAACGTTAAGCAAGCCATTCATCAGAATAGCCATTGACTCCTGCCCTTGACACAGACCGAGAGATCCTCTCCTGCACAACGTACCCTGACCTCCCTCATCCTGTTGCAAGACTTCCAGTCAGCAGAACAGGTACGCGCCAGCGCCTCGACAATAGATCGCGTCTGGAGAGGTGGAATCAGCTCACGGAGACCGATGCGTCAATGGGAATAACAAGAAGAGGAACACCACGTTATGAAAACAATCCAGATAATGAGTGACTAATGTTTGGACACCTCACAGACATAACAGTAGGTGTGTGTGTGTGTGTGTGTGAGTGTGAGTATATACACCGTTAGCCCAAGGCTGCCTCTACTACAAACAAAGCAACCTTGGAAAACACGGAGCAGGAAAGTCCTGTTTACACAAGGATCTAAGGCACACATGGAGTCATAGAGTCGTAGAGTGATACAGCGTGGAAACAGGCCCTTCGGCCCAACTTGCCCGCACCGGCCAACATGTCCCAGTTACACTAGCCCCACCTGCCTGCGTTTGGTCCATATCCCTCCAAACCTGTCCTATCCATGTACTTGTCCGACTGTTTCTCAAACGTTGGATAGTCCCTGCCTCAACTACCTCCTCTGGCAGCTTATTCCATACACCCACCACCCTTTGTGTGAAAAAGTTACCCCTCAGGTTCCTATTAAATCTTTTCCCCTTCACCTTAAACCTATGTCCTTTGGTCCTCAATTCTCCAACTCTGGGCAAGACACTCTGTGCATCGACCCGATCTATTCCTCTCATGCTTTTATACGCCTCTATAAGATCACCCCTCATCCTTCTGCGCTCCAAGGAATAGCTCCCATTCCAGCTCCCTTTGTACTGCTGGTACTGGCTTGTTCCTTTTCTTCAGCAATCCGTCGGGATCTGTAAGTTCCGTTGAACACCTTCGCTCAGTCCGCTTAGGCCTATGCGTTTTCCCGGTTGCTAAACACTTCAACTCCCCTTCCCATTCCCACATTGACATTTCTGCCCTTGGCCTTCTCCTTGATTTCCCTCTCTCTCCATCTTCCCCCCACCTTAGTCCGACTACTTTCACTGTCCTCCTGATTAATTTTACTGTTTGTATGCCTCGTTATCACCTTCCCCACAGCCAACAATGAACCATTCTACATTTCCTCGGGCATCGCCTGCCTTGATCTGTCCTTTTCACATTCTCTTTGTGCCCTTCCATATCTCTAGTTTCCCTCTCCCGTGAGTCTCAGTCTGGAGAAGAGTCTCGACCCGAAACATCATCCTTCTCTCCAGAGGTGCTGCCTGACCCGCTGAGTTACTCCAGCATTTTGTGTCTATCCTTGGGATCTGGGATAGGTTACGTGTGTGTTCTGAGGTGGATGATGAGGTGCAGATGGTGAGGCCTGGTGGTTAATTAGTGAGGTGGTGCAATCCTTCCACTGATCCTTGTATTGGTGAACAGTACATCGATGGGATTGGAAGTGGATAGGAAAGGCTTAGTCCAGAAGACCATATTTGTATAAGAAGGAACTGCAGATGCTGGTTTGCACTGCAGATAGACACAAAAAGCTGGAGTAACCACATTTGAAGTATTGTGAGAAGTTTTAGGACCCATATCTGAGGAAGGATGTGCTGGCTCTGGAGAGGGTCCAGAAGAGGTTTACAAGAATGATCCCTGGAATGAGTGGGTTAATGCTTGATGAGCCTTTGACAGCACTGGGCCTGGACTCTATGGAGTTTAGAAGAATGAGGGGGACCTCATTGAAACTTGTTGTTGTTTGTCCTTCGGGTTCGAAAGTGAGCGTGAATTCACCATACAGACGGCGCCCGTAGTCAGGATCGAACCTGAGTCTCCGGCGCTGCTTTCGCAGTAAGGCAGCAACTCTACCGCTGCGCCACCGTGCCATCGTACTTCAACTCCCCTTCCCATTCCCACACTGACCTTTCTGCCCTTGGCCTTCTCCTTGCTTTCCCTTATTGGAGGATTGGTGACTGAGGGTCCGGAAGTGACTGGTGAGGCCAATCCGGGCCCGGAAGGCACGCCCACACGTGGGACACAAGTGGATGGGTGCTGCAGCAGAAGTGGAGGTAGCCCGGGCCTTGCGCGCGGTGCGTTTCCTCTGTGCCTCTGCAGTGCGTCTATCTGCCTTGATGTTATCCAGCAGGGTTCGCACGTTCCACGTGCCAAGGTTGAGCACTTTCAACTTGTTTTTCTTATTATTTCAACCACTGATTGGGATCGCCGCCAGCCGCGGTATGCTGGCCAAGGTGACGAGAAGCAGGCTATGTTTGAGGCACCTTTTCTAGCCCCTTCCTCCATGGAGGTGAGCAGAGCGAATCCTAGAGAGGGCTGCTCAGACACCCGGGGGCTGCCGAACTCCACTGCTGCTTCGGTCCAGTAGAGGGCGACCCTATGCCCTGGGCCACCTGTGTGCAGGTTCGTGACTACAGCTTCCAGTGTATCCACACCTGCTGCTTCGCCACTCTCCCATCACCACAGGACTTGAGGTTGCACGGTATGGGGTTATGAAACTTAACGAATAGTGAAAGACAGATAGAGTGGATGTGGAGAGGACATTTCCACTAGTGGGAGTGTCTAGGATCACAGGCCATAGCCTCAGAATTAAAGGACGTACCTTCAGAAAGGAGATAAGGGCTGTGAGGGTGGTGAATCTGTGGAATTAATTGCCACAGAAGGCTGTGGAGGCCAAGTCATTGGGTATTTTGAAGCAAGAAGTTGATAGATTGTTGATTACTAAGTGTGTTGAGGATTGTGGGGAGAAGGCGGGAGATTGGGGTTGAGGGGGAAAGATAGATCAGCCTTGATTGAATGGCAGAGTAGACTCGGTGAGCCAAATGGCCTAATTCTGCACCTTTGACTTACGACCTTATGAGCCATAAGACATAGGAGTAGTATTAGGACATTCAGCCCACCGAGCCTATTCTGCCATTCGATCGTGGCTAATCGTTTTTCCCCTCTCAACCCCTTTCTCCTGCCTTCCCCGTGTAACATTTGATGTCCTGTTGAGAGGCATATGGACCAAATGTGGACAAATAAGACTGGCTAAGATGGGGCATGGATGTGTTAGACCCTACACCCTGTGTCCATGCTGTATAACCTATGACTCTATGAATGGAAGTGATGGGAATGTTCTTGAAGCTGGTAAAGACTCAAGGGGCTCGGTTGGCCTATTTGGTATTGTCATTGGCTTATTACTAAGATGAGTACCGAGGTACAGTGAAAAGCTTTTGTTTGCATGCTGTTCATTTAACACCCATCTTGGTACAATCAACCCACACAAAAAGTACAGCAGGTAGTGCAAAGAGAAACATTGCAGAGTGCAGAATATAGTTTAGAGATAAAGATGCAGCATGGAACAGGCCCTTCAGCCCACCGGGTCCGCACCGACCAGCGATCCCCACTCATTAACACCATCCTACACCCACTTGGGACAATTTTTACATTTACCAAGCCAATTAACCTACAAACCTGTACGTCTTTGGAGTGTGGGAGGAAACCGAAGCTCTCAGAGAAAACCCACACAGGTCACAGGGAGAACGTACAAACTCCGTACAGATGGCACCCGTAGTCGTGATCGAACCAATGCCAGGAGGGAGAATGCAACATTTAAGGGTATCCTCACCACATTGAACAGTATCCTCACAACATCTAGACGAGCACTTGTATCACAAAGGTCTGGCTCACATGCTGATAGTCATAGAAACAGCCCCTTCGGGAATCTCAGATGGAGATGTGCTCCTAGATACTCTAGTTTAGTTCAGTTGAGTTTAGAGATACAGCGCGTGGAAGCAGGCCCTTCTGCCCAATGAGTCCACGCCGACCGGCGATCCCCGCACACTTACACTATCCTCTACACACATTGGGACAATTTTACATTTTACACCAAACCAATTAACCTACAAACCTGCACGACTTTGGGGAAACCGGAGATTCCGGGGAAAACCCACGCAGGTCCCGGGGAGAACGTACAAACTCCGTACAGACAGCGTCCGTAGTCAGGCTGGAACCCCGGTCTCTGGCGCTGTGAGGCAGCAACTCTACCACTGCGCCACCGTGCCACTTTTATATCTGAACCTGATAGATCTTTGTTAATCAGAGGTATTATGAGGCAGAGGGTAAAGGTGAAATTAAATTACACGTCAGGTATAATCTCATTAAATGATGGAATACTTCAAATGGGAATTTGTTTGGTGTGTCCACAACTTCTTCAGAAGAACAGCTCTCTCGCCAGCATGTAGTTATCTTGTTTCATCCCTTGTTGCTGCCAATTTCTTGCAATTGGCAATGTGCAAAATTTAGCGTCAGTTTTTACACTACATGAGCCCAGATTCCTTATCCTTAGAGCTTAGAGATAATAATAATAATAATAATAATAATGCATTTTATTTATATAGCGCTTTTCATATACTCAAAGACGCTTTACAGAGATTTTGAGAACATAGGGAAATGAATAAATAGATAAATAAGTAAATAAATAAATGAACAGAGAAAGGAGACAGAAGGTGAGGTGACCTTCAGTGGTTGAAGGCAGTACTGAACAGGTGAGACTTCAGCGATGTTTTGAATGTGGTGAGTGTGGAGGAGTCTCTAACGGTTTGGGGTAGTGAGTTCCATAGGGTGGGAGCAGCGATGGAGAAAGCCCTGTCCCCCCAGGATCTGAGTTTGGTCCGGATGTGGGGGGATAGGAGATTGGCAGCGGCAGAGCGGAGGGTGCAGGTGGGAGTGTGCCTGTGGAGGAGGTCGGTCAGGTAGGATGGGGCCAGGTTATGGAGGGCTTTGTAGGTTATGAGGAGGATTTTGTACTGGATTCTCTGGGGGATGGGGAGCCAGTGGAGTTTATAAAGTACGGGGGTGATATGGTCACGGATCGGGGTGTGGGTGAGTAGACGGGCAGCGGAGTTTTGAATGTATTGAAATTTATTGATGATTTTTGAGGGTGCGCCATAGAGGAGGCTGTTGCAGTAGTCCAGACGGGAGGTGATGAAGGCGTGGATGAGGGTTTCTGCAGCTGTGGAGGAGAGGGATGGACGGAGACGGGCAATGTTTTTGAGGTGGAAGAAGGCTGTCTTTGTGATGTGTTCGATGTGTTTGTCGAAGGAGAGGGTTTGATCAAGGATGATTCCAAGATTCCGGATGTGAGGTGAGGTGGATACTGGGAGACCATCAATGTTGAGGATGAAGTTTTGGGTGGATTTGGTGAGCGTTTTTGGACCAATGATGATGATTTCAGATTTGTTGCAATTGAGTTTGAGGAAGTTTGATTGAAGCCAAGATTTTATTTCAGTAATGCAGTTTGTCAGTGTAGAGTGTGTGGTGGGGGACATTGACTTGGTGGAGATGAGGAGCTGGATATCATCGGCGAAGCAGTGGAAGTTGAGACCATGACGGCAATTAATTGACCAAGGGGGAACAGGTAGAGGATGAAGAGGAGGGAGCCAAGGACTGAGCCTTGGGGGACACCTTGGGGGAGGGGAGCGGTGGGGGATTTA